>NW_007579166.1:118649-190480 GCF_000690725.1 Stegastes partitus
TGAGTTAATGTGAGGAAATGAAGCAGTGTGCTAATGGGTAGAGAGGCCAAGAGAAACAGGAGCAGAGAGGGAGGAGGGAGCCGCTGTATGAAGGGCGATCCAGAGCAGGGAGGAGGTGACGGGAGGAGAGGAGCGCTGCTACTGCTTTCCTTCTCTGTGCATGGGAGGAGAGAGCAGCGAGTTGACAGCTGAAGCTTACCTCAGCGAATAGTGTAGCAGATATCAGCCGGGAGCCTCCCTCCTCCTCCTCCTCCTCCTCCTCCTCTTCCTCCTCCGCTGCGCTCTCTCCCTGCCAGGAGATTAAACCACCTGCTCAGCTGCCTCGCCTCCTCCTCCTCCTCGCTTCCCCCGACTTCCTCATTGCCCACTTCCATTTGCCCCCTTGTCGTCCAGATCGGGATGCGGACCCAGCAGGGCTCGGAGGGGGGCGTGCCGCTGCCTGGAGGCAGCTGTGGCAGCAGCGGCAGCTCTGGGCTGTCACCGGGGTCCGAGTCAGACGGAGGGAGCCCAACAGGCGGAGGGGTGGACAGCATGGTAGACGGAGGTCTCGGGGTGGGTGGATGTATGGGTGGAGGCGGAGGAGGAGGTAGCTTGGGCGGCACTCTGAGGGGGGTCCTGTCTCGCTATTGGAGCTTGGAGAGCCTGCACTCCACCACAGGTAAGGACCCTGCGCACACGTTGCAGGTCTGGGCTCGTCCGCCTCACATGCACTGAACTGCAGTAATGTCCAAATGTAAAGCTGTGCACATGGACGCATGCACGGCACTGCATGCCACCACACGTGCACTCGGGCAGACTGACACACTGCCATGAGGTTAGTGTGTAATTGAGGATTGATGGGATGTAGATGGTGTGTGTTTCTACGTGCTGTGTGTGTGAGTGTGGGTCATGCCTGGCGTTCAGCTGACAGCGCCGTGTTGATGTGTTTGGGTGGGCCGGTTGCTGGGCTGTGTAGTCATGCAGGAAAAAGCCAGAAAATGCCAACAGCTTTGTCTCCTACAGCACCGTTTCTTCTGGCCTTACATATCTGTGCTCATCTTCTCCAGGATGGATGGAACACTGTGTATGTGTAGGCTCATCTGTCAAGGTTGCATTTATTGTCTCCTTCAAGCATAGTGTTAAAGAGAATCTAAATGATCTCACTCTCAGGTTGAAGGCATGGAATCAGTAGATCTGTCATCTTTCAAAATCATCGCAGACTACATTGGAAGGAATCGTTTCCCTGTTTATCTGACAGTGACAGCTCAGGGATAAGAGAGAGGAAGAATGACAAGCAACACAGATTCACAGATTAGCATTCTCATGACAACATGGTCAGTGTCTGCATCAGGACATCCTGTTAGGACTCATGTCTTTGCGAATTATAAGCATTTAAGAAATCACAATAGTCTCACAGCTAATACTACTTCATCATTTACATCATAAAAGCTAAACATTTGATTAGACTTTTTTCAGCACTAAAAAAAAACATGTTGGTTTGTATCTAATAATGACCACCGATCAGTCGTCATAAAATGTGTGAAAACAGTAAATACACGTTGTATTACTTGTTTTATTTGACTTTTATTACATTTTTAGTTCATTTAACACATCGACCAAACCTAATTCCCACATTTTAGAAACTGGAACAGCAGGTGTTTGATTTTTTATTTTATTTTTTTGCTTGATGCATAACTGGAATGTTTTATGAGGCTTAATACCTTCATTGGTAAATACTGGTTAATATCCATCCATCATCTCTACACCTTCATCCTCACTAGGATCATGGGGGGTGGAGTCTATCCCAGCTGACTCAGGGTGAAGGCAGGTTCACCTGGACAGGTAACCAGTCTATCACAGGGCTACACTTAGAGACAGACAACCAAGCACACTCACATTCACACCTACGGACAATTTACAATCACCAATTAACCTCAGCATGTTTCTGGACTGTGGGAGGAAGCCGGAGAACCCGGAGAGAACCCACGCTGCACGGGGAGAACATGGAGACTCCACGCAGGAAGATCCCGGGTGTCCTCACCGGGACGCCAACCGGCGACCTTCTAGCTGCGAGGCAACGTTGCTAACCACTGCTCCACCTTGCAGCCCCTTTGGTTAATAGAAAGTTAATATTTTTCCAATAGGATGCTACATTTGGATCATTCTGTGGTGATGCTTCAGTGTCATGATGCTCACGGCACCAGCTGCAGGTCTAATAGTGATCTGCCATCTTATAATTGTGTCGAGCTGTTGAATGGTCGTGTACCTTTGCATCTCATCACTGACATGCATGCTGTCCACTCACCAGCCCCACCTGTCAGCCTGTCTTCTGCTATTGTCATGTAGTCGTTGCAGTTTTCTGTAGCAGGAAGAATAGCATCCACGCAGTGCTCTCCACAGTTGTGAAAAGGAAAACTGGGAGCAGCCGAATCAGTGGATGGAGACATATTAGCTCCGTACACTGTGGCATTTAGCCAAACTGTGCCTCGTTGAAACGGCATAGCATTAGCTTCCTCCAGTTGTTGTTCCGGCTTCGCCAACCAGGCCATGTGCATGTCTGTGTGAGCTGACCTCTCATTTTTAACTCATAGAGGATGGACCGTGTACATTTCAGAGCGGCTACACCCTGAATACAGTTTCTTCTTTCTCATTATTTTCTGAGCAGCGACAGTCTCCCCATTCTCTCACATACGCACACATGGGGATGTGTCCAAACAAAAATGGCAGGATTTACCCATTTTCAGCACCTTGTAACCTCATAGATGCTTTTAATGGACCCATTTGGTTATACATGGACTGACTGGTGTTTCATCCAGTCGATCCGTTCAGTCCCAGAAAATAATGGGGCAAAGATGGAGCCTGTCCCCACCAGAATGACACCATTCATCATTGTTTCAGTAATTATTTGATAACCAACCTCTTCTCATGCAAACAGAGGACAGACTCATGTAGCGAGGTGATGACAGCATCGAACCTAAGAGGGAAAAGTGTGACTTAATCACCAGAGAACACTGTTGGCCTCCTGTCTCTGACTGTCATGGTGGTTCACATGTGATGTCTTAGAGCTATTGTTAAGCCTTGACTGTAGTCTCCTGCAGACGTGGACAGCTGCAGACAGCACAGCCATGTATTTGGTGCTATTGTGCTACTTTCTAGTCCTTTTGGGTTCCACACATGTGCAGTAGACCATCATCAATGTAATAAACACATGTACACTCCTGTCTTTATAGTCGCTAAGTGGACAGTCCATGCAGATACCCAGGGCCAGGGCGGAACATGTCTAGACCAGAGTCCTTTAAGTGGACTAAAAAGTCGTGTAGTAATAACAGCTACGGGTCCATGGTGTGGGCAGCTGTCTATGTGCACGTCCACAAAGGTGCATAATCAAGACTTAACTGCTATTATCATCTGTCTGTTATTCACAAAGGTGGTAAATAATCCAGGATGATGTCGACAGCAGACCAACATTTGTTCTGAATATTGTTGACCCTCTGACCGCAATTAATGCCTGCGTTAGGTCAAAATGTAACTGTGATTAACACGACTCTGTGAGGGTCTGCAGGTACCGTGCATGGGTGTCTGCGTATAGCCCAAATTCAGGTAAAACATATGTCTATTTTCAAGCTTTTTCTAAAACAATAATAATACATTTTAACTCTTAAAATGCTTCAGACAAATACAAAAAACTCTCACAGCAGCGTCACGCATGCATCCCAGAATGTAAGGCTACTGACTCACTGACCGTCTATCAGTACTAATATAAGACTGGTTTCTTCAGGGACAGACTTTTTAGTAACATGAGTCAAAAAGAGCCGACGACAGCATCAGTGTGTTTCATTTATCCAACACTGCTCTAAGCTGCAGTGGAGCTTTATCTTTGTATTTCTGTTTATACATATCCATTGAGTGATGTTTTGCCAAAGGTGTTTCAGAAAAGCTTCATAAAACTGAATATTAGTTGTTTTTGCGTTACAGTAATCAGTATAGAAAGTGCCATTATGATTAATGAACTCCAACAGAACATTTTGTAAGTTAAGAATAATGCCCTATAAGTTTTGGCCATACAGGATTTAGATTTTCACTGATTGAGATTAGAAAACAATAACAATCTGATTTAGGTTGAAGGGTTGTGTTGTGCTTTTTTTCTTTTGGAGGGAGCAAATAAAAAGTCTCTCCACTGGCAAAGTGACAGGAAGACATCTGTCTGCTGCACAACGCTGAGCCTCTGTGACAGATAAGAACACACACTTAAACACTCACATGCATGCTGTCCCCGACTGGGTTCAGTAAATAAATGGGTTATTAAGGCTGATTTATAATTCCATGGCTAGCAGTAGTGCCTCTTTGCTTTTTCAAATGGCCAACAAATAATGTGTAAATTGTACTGAGCCCACAAGAAACAGTTTTATATTTAATAACAGAACTGCCCTCCTGGTGAGCTCCAGTGTCCTATAGTCAGCAGTAGTCATGTTTATAATTTTCTGGTTCCATACTGAAAATGAGATGTCAGAGGTACAAAGATTGGATAAAATAGAGTCTTTTTGCCAGAAGCTTCGGTGTTCATCCCAGTGACGGTGGGTGGGGATTGCACAGCTCGTCATGGGACTGGCCTCGTGCACTTTGTCATGTCAAAGCAACAGGAAACAGAAAATCACAAGTTGTGGACAAAAAATTAAAACTCATTGAACGTTCATCTGAAGTGTCATAAATCGTAGTTTCAGATTCCCTTCAATAGAATCGAGGAACAATAGAGACCAGAAATAATAGCCCCAGACCAAATCTCATTTAAGTGCTCACGGTAACTTTTGCCTCCTCGGTAGGCTGTAATTTTAAGCAAGGCCAGCTGACAACTGCGCAGCACATTGTACCGACCAAACGCACACACTGCCAACTGTCCTCATGTGTGGGGGCAAGCAACCGTGAGGAGAGGAACAAACGATGTCTGAAAGCATCCATCACAAAAAATGGGAGGCACAGTCCTCTCTTGGAAATAGGTCGACTTGGAACAACCACTTAGCTGGAGGCGTCTTCCAGTTCTACCTCTGCTGAGTTTCTTAGTTGAGACAGGGACGAAGGAAACAAACTGAATCACTGCAGGGATTTCATTAGTTTTCTCTCTCTTTTTTCTCTATCTGTTACTAAATCCATCGCTGTAGATCTTCAGAGGTCTGTGGTGGAGGAAAACATTCATGTCACTGTTCAGGGTGCAAAGTTGTTCACAGCTGGAGAACAGGTTTTTCATTCAGGAGATTGAGACACTGTCAAACTTGAGTTAAGTTGTCCAGACCTTGCAATCTCAGTGGGACTCATCTGGTTAAACACAGGTTAAAAAGTTGTTGTCATAAGCAACTACTGGACTTTTTTGACAGTGTGGGAGGTGTTCACAGTCCAGCCCAGATCCTCTGAGATGTGCAGTTCAACAAACTTTAAGTTCGTGACCCACTCCACTTCTTCCCCATTGATGCTCAGGACAGAGTGCAATGTGGTCCTCGACTTCCTGAAAGTCAATGATGACTTCATTTGTCTTCGTGGTGTTGAGGTTGAGGTGGCTGTCACTACACCAGGACCTCCACCCTGTATGGTGCCTTGTTGATGTTGCTGATCAACCCCACGATGGTTCTGTCGCCCACAAACTTGATCATGGTGTTGCAGCTGTGAGTAGCAACACAGTCATGGGTATACATTGTGTAAAGGACTGGACTCAGGACACAGCCCTGAGGAACACCAGCGTTGAGGACGATGGTGGAGGATGTGGAGGTGGTCGTTCTGACATGCTGGGGTCTGTTGGTCAGAAACTCCTTGATCCACACACAGAGAGAGGCTCCAAGTTGCAGTTTGTTGATCAGTTGTCTGGGGCTGATGGAGTTAAATGCGGAGCTGAAGTCAACGAACAGCAGCCTGACGTATGTTTTGGGGATTTCAATGTAGCTACAAGTGGCCTGTAGGATGATGGCGTCTTCTGTAGATCTGTTCGACCTGTAGACGAACTGATTTTGGTCACAACCTGATAGAATATGGGCCTTGACAACACCAGTCTCTCCATACCACAGCAAGCTGATGGGCACATGACTTCAGCACCCTCCCTGGTACTCCATGGGGTCCTGGTGGTTTGCTGGTGTCGATGCTACACAGGACTCGCTGTACCTGGTGGTGTTCAGTGGTGTTGAAATGTCGGTGGGGGAGGGGGTGTTGTTTATAGTCTGTAATGTTCTGGATGCCTTTCACATGGAGCGGAGGTTGTTGTCTTTGAAACTAGCCTCTATCTGGTTTGCTTTGGCGGCCTTGGTGCCTCTGTTCAGATCTGCTGTAGGCCTCCTGTAGGCCTCCTGTGGGCCTCCCTGGTCTTTGACCTCAGCGCTGAATCCCTGGCCTGCAGTAGCGCTCTGATGTTGGAGTTAAACCACAGTTTTTGGTTTGGGAATATGTTCATTTTCATTGTCCATGCAGAAGCTGATGTATGACAGTAGAGAGGAAGTGTGGATGTCAATATCAGGGTCCTTAAAGAGCTCCTACATGGTGTCCTCAAAACAGTCCTGCAGGGATAGCATGGCTTCCTCAGTCCAGCATCGCACTGGCTTGTACTGTGGCTTAGACCTGCAGATGAGGGGCTTGTCAGCTGGTGTCAGGAACAGGGAAAGATGATCCGAATGTCCGAGATGAGGGGAGGGCTTTGCAGACTCCAGAAATGTTGGTGTAAACCTGATCTAATATTCTCCCATTCTGATATTGATTTTTAGCAATGAAACAGACCGATAACCAGTATTTGAAACCAGTATACAGTTGCATTGGAAAGGAAAATCTCGACAGCAGTTGTTTTCTTTCTAGTGTCTTGATTGCGCACCTGATCGTCACTGTGTTTTAGAGTCGTTTTAAGTCTTTCTGAATGATTACCGAAGAAAGCATGGGTCCCATCGATTTGTGTTCATTAGTGGTCATCAGGTCGGCTGGAGCCTCCAGCGGCACAGAGCCAGATACAGTAGCCTATTAGCAGGAGTGTCAGTGTTCATAGTGTGGCACGGCTTCAGAGGTGGAGCTGTTGGTCCAGACTGAACTATCTCAACAGCTATTGGATTTATTGCATTGTGTACATACATTGATATCCTATTCCTGGGGTCCAATGCTTTAATTTATGACCAGATACCATGAAGACACCCTCAGGATGCTAACACTGTCATTGTTAATATGTTAGCATGCTGACTAATGCGTAGCTTCACCTATCTACTGCTTTGTTCATGGTTCTTTATTAGTACTTAACTCTTACATACAGTGTTGTATGTAGCTGCTGCATGTGCTTTAAATCCAGTAAATCACTCTAAAATGCCTTAGTAATGGTTATTAGGTAGACTATATGGATATCCACAGGTACTGTATGTTAATGCAGAAACTAGATGAAGATTTAGTGTAATGCCATTTTCTAGAGTGACCTCCTCACAGCCCTTCTCTGTCCTGTGGTTTCTAAGCTCATGAATTAATCAGCAGTGTATTATTAGGTTTGCACTGGACAAATCAGCCGTCACTACGCACTAGGTTGTGTCTTTTAGTCTTTTCCTTAGTTTTTTTCTGACCTTTGATCCTCCACAGTGTGTTATATCCGACATAACAGGTCTAATTGCAGCATTAAATCACTTCATTTAGCATCTAGTGGAGAACCAGCCTCCTCTTGGTGGCTGACTTGGCAACACCCAATTGCACTGAAAGCTAAAATTATGTCTCTTTGTTGAAGAAAGAAGTGAGAAGGAGAAAAAAAAAGCTTGCCTCCCTGCCTCTGGTCTCTCATTGGCAGGTGGATAGTGAGAAGTATTTCTCCCTTAAATAGATTTTCTCTGATGGTAAGGCATGTCACCCCCCTCCTCCCTCCCGGGACTGAGAAGAAATGAAGCTGAAACTCTCTGCCTCTCTTCGATTCTCTCTTCATTGCATCTATCACTTTCTTGCCTCTTCCTCCTCTGGCCTCGTTGCCACTCTGTCACTGCTGGGAAGGGCAGGCCGGGGTGAGCGGGGTTGATGTGGCACTTGATGGTATAGCTGCCTCCACGCTGACCGCTCAGGCTGATGCTGACTGACAGGCAGCCAGAGAAACAGCACAGGCAGGGTTTGGTTGTTAAGGTGGGCAGAGGTTTGTGTTTCAGGCTGACAAATGCCACGACTTCTTCTTCACCATCGTCTGTACCAAGCATAGCATAGCATTGTCATTATGCAGCATTTGTTCCACACTTTTAATAAAGACACTAGGGATGAACGATATATCGGCGACCACATCGGTATCGGCTGATATTAGTGTTTTTTCCTATATATCGTTATCGGTCCAGATTTAGCTGATGATTGTCTAACATCAGCGCCTTCGTCTCTACATTTGATAACGCTGCTGTTTCACAGATGTTTTTACTTAAATGGTCCTTTAACGTTAAATATGTTAAAATATGTTTAAATACGTTTTATTGTCGTTACGTAACAAAGAAGACTATGTGGTCTAATTTAGGCTTCTTTTGAGTTTTCTTGTACTCACAGTGCTTACTTATACTAATTTTTCGGTGTGAACAAAAATTGAACATCAACATCTGTAATATCAGCGATATCAGAAATCTTAATATCGATATCGGCCAGAAATTTAAATATCGTACACCACTAAAAAATATCTTTGTAAGTTCCTCTTTTGTACAACATGGCGCACAATTAACATCCTCCCACTTGATGTAACACCACAGAGGTGTAAGAACAGCAGTTTGCACCTTATAATTGGTGTATGCTAAACATAACAACATGCTGCTAATGCATCTGGAGTCACATCTTGTTCAGTTCAAGTCAACACATATAAAGTAAACACCAGTGCTGTAAAGTCAGAGGCGATCTGAGGCTAATATCAAATTATAGATTTAATAAAATCATGGGTTTAGATACTAAAGGGACGGCTCATCTAAATAATTTAAGAAGCTACTTATTTCTCACATTGGTCTACTAATATGCATATTATCTGTTTCTACTTTAGCTGTGTCCATCCCAGTACAATAGAAGGAATTTAGTTTGTGCTGCTCACAATACTGTAAACCATCAGCAGTGATAAGCAGGTCATAGGATATTTTTTAATATACAATATGAATTAATACACACTGTTGCCCAAAAAGTTGGAATAAAATATTTTTTGCCTCTTCTCATGGAGTGATCGTGACAATTTATTCTTGGTAGATAAAGTGTATTTCTTCTCTAAACTTTATCGATATCACAGAATACGTACAAAACATATCACAGTAGGAATTAAACCTCAGTTAACTTTTGCAAACTGTGTATTCAGGTTTAAACTAAAGTATTGAACAGTAGGATTAAGGGTTTTGTTTCAGTTTTTCTTGGTCCCTTTAACAGGAAACACATATTTAAAGGGATTTCATGCATCAGAATGTCCAATATGACTCTTTAAATGTCTCTAATACTGAGTCTGGCCCCCTGACATGGATCAATGTGTTCAGACATGGAGGCGTTCTGTCCACCAGCTGGTTGATGGAGTCAGTGGGCAGGACGTCCCACTCTACGCTCACATCCTGAAATCAGAACTGGTTCCACCTGCTAACTGGGACTCAGTGTGTGATCAATGCACCTGGTCACAGTGATGACTGATGTATAGAAATAGGAATAAAAAGAGAAATGAAAACAAGAATTATTCCAACTTAATGGGCGACGGTGTAGAAACATGGCAGCAGTTTGGCAGGACTGTAACGCGTACGTGATCCTGTAGTTTGGTGGTAGCTCTGGCAGTGACGATGCTCTTCCATATCTGACAACATTGCCAGAGGATGACATGTTTTAGGTCTTGTGGCTAAATGCCAAAACCTTTGTGCTCTTTGTCAGCTGTAGAATACCTCCTGTGCACAATCTACTGTCTCATCCATGCGAAAAAGATTTTTTCAAAAGGTGTCTTATCTAATTTTTGTTTCTCTGAAACATTCGTTTTCTTCTTCAGGCACTTTCCACTTTTCTTTAAAACCTTCAGTCGATTTCATTCTCTGAGCTGTCAGAAGTCAACTTCCTCCAGATGCCTCCTGCCTCCCTCAGAAATGCATCGATGTGATAATATCCTCAGGTACATCTAGTTTGTCGTGAACATTTCCTTTCAGTCTGTTTCTTTTTGTAACTGGCCATGTTCCTGACTGCCTCGGTCTTATTCTCAGCTGTCTGGCTCCAAGTCACTGGTTCAGGTTTACTGTCTGTTCCTATTGACAGCCGTGAACTCTGCTTCTCCAATCATCAGCTGATAGGACTTCTCAAGAAATACAGATTGATGTCAACATCACTCTGAGCTGTTGAATGTTTTTTTCTTTCTGGCAGCCACAAAGGCAGCTTTGGTACCATTCATTCTCATTGTTTTCAATGTGCTTTATCTGTTGAACCTACTCAGAGGAGTGCCGTTCAGGCCCACCAGCTCTTCATGTTTCAAGCAACATGTATTCATTTGTCTTCCTACAGTGTTCCAACAGGCTTGCCAAAGTTCTCAGCCATTTTTTTTCATAAAAAATGAATCATCTGCGGCGAAGGATAGCGTATCCTTGAATGCTATTTGTTTATCTGAAAAGCGTACTGGGTTCTTATCTATATTTGCCCTTCCACTAAGACGAGTGTCGACTGTAATGTTTTTGATACCAGCAGACGCAGGATAACTGGAGGTTACTTTGGTCCGACTTCACAGATGAACGGCTTTACAGTGGAGTGAAACGAGCCTGTTTCAGAGCCTGACATGTTAAAAGTATAATTTTACTTCGGCCAGAGCTGTTTGTTTTAATTATTTATGAATTGTATGGCCGTGTCTTGGTTCTCCTTCACAAAGCTCCAGACTCTTCTCTGGTCCTGTCTAGAAACAAACAGCAAAGTCTGGGAATACCTGATATGTGAGATAACACCCTGGTCCTGCCAGAAGGTGCCGACTCTCACTAAATGAGCCAGGAGTATTGATTAATGATGCTAAAACATAAAAGTTATCTCCTGCAGCCTGAACATTAAGACGCTACACTCATTTTCATTTAACTTTTAATAAGTCCATTGAGATCAATATCTCTGTTTGAGGGGAACCAAGAAAGCACGTCATGATAAAGCTTCCAGGAATTATAAAATCAAACATAACAGCTGAGAGGATAAAAATAAAACACATTAAAAACAACCGAGGGATTAAAATACACAAAAATAAAACCCAGTGTGGGAATAACAAGTCTCACATCTGTTTTGAATTTTCTAAAAAGTATTCCAGGACTACGGCGCTAAACAGAAGTTTGTCATTCCCGCCTTTATTAGCGACCGCGAGGAGCTTCTTCTCCGTTCTCTCATGGACTCCACGGACACACCTTCCCTTCAGGTCACCATTCAGCTCTAGAGAGTGAATTATGCTGCATGCAGGCTTCATATTCAGCTTTCATGTATGCGCTGCCCAACAGAGCGCTGGATGACGCAACGGTAATTAATTCCTGCTTGTTCTCGTAGTGGTTCGTTTAACCAACCAAGCAGCCGGCAAAAATGAAAATAAAACAAACAGAGAGCTGCATGAAGACAATACATTTATTAGAATGATCACAGACAATGATTGAACGTGTTTCTCTCCCTCGCAGCATGTTCTAGTTTAACAGTAGTTTAGACGTGTGCAGGTGATTATTAAGACATGAAACAAACATTATCATCAGACTGCTGTGAAGAGGTGCATATCTGAGAGGAGATGTTTGGATCTGTCTTTCTTACAAAGGCAACAACAGACAGGATGTTTAAAAGGCCCTAAAGCTTCAGCAGACAGATGATGTAAGAGATTTCTGAGAAGAGCTTTCCTTCCTCCTTCCTCTTATTCTCTATTTGCCCAACCCCCCCTTCACTCCACTTCTCTTTCCCATTTGTGTAAAAAGTAATGAAAGCAAAGGTGTGCAGCAGCAGCAGCAGCAGAAGGATGTTGGAGGTTTTTACAGACCTGCTGAGAGGGAAGCTGTGTGTGTGTCGTGGCAGTCGATGCATTTATGTCCCTGTGCTGTATAGCTTCTCACTGTCTCATACTGTCCATGTATGGCTGTAAACACAGAGCCAGAGCAAGAATGCAGCTCTGCATGGCACCTCCTTGCACTTACTCTGCACCTCCTCCCTGCATCTGTCATTCTTTTTTCATTTCACCCGGTCAGAGCCTGGAAGACTTCTTCAGAGGAGCTCCGTTGCCAGGTTGTAGACTTTGCTCTTGTTCCTCCTGTGAAGAACGGTGCTGTTTGGCGACCCGTTCTGTTCGTCTGGTATTTCAAACCTTTTCTTTGTGGTGGACTTAATGTAGTCTGATGACCTAGATGATGTTCTGGAGGGCTTTTAAACCTGCCAACAAGAAGAATGTGAAATACTTCCTGACTGTAAAAGCATACGTTTATGAATCATCTTTTGAATGCTGCTGAATAAATGTCATTTCATCTTAAACACAGCTTCCTATGACATCAGTTTGGGTGAACATAGATCATCAGTGCAGCACTTTGGTCCAACCTCAGCAGGATGGATGTAAAAATGAAAGCCGTGGTGATGTCATGCAACAAGCAGGACTCGTAAAATCAGTAAAATCCAAATTTGGTGTGAGCGTCCTTTACTTGAGAGAAGACCCACTTCACATCGGTGCACTTGCACAACGTAGTAGATCATAGAGCATCTTGGACAGCTTTCTACTGACCTTTTGTGGATTTAGACTGAATCAGTGTCTCGCAGTCTGACTGTGATGCTGATATCAGGGATAAGTTGGATGCTCCTCTGACTCTGGCTCCATAGTTCTTTATGACTCTGTCTGCTTGTTAGCGCTGGTGTCAGGCTGCAGAATGAGCCACCAGTACCTAGACCAGGGATCTCCAACTCACCTGACTCAATTAATGGATCTCCAACAGCTTGTTGTCAAGTTCTACACAAGTCTGGTAATGATCCATTAATGTGAGTCAGGTGTGTTGCAGTAACGTCTAGAACCTGCAGGACAGTAGCTCAGGAGGACCGGAGCTGGAGATCCCTGACCTAGACACCCTAGGGGGCAATCCGGGGCTATTACGCCCAGTGTGTCCGCACACTTAGCTGAGCAGGTTGAGCTGAGAAGACAGTCCTACATGGGACTTGTCGGACTTTCACAGCCTACAAGTGAGCCTACAACATTAATGCCTGCACAACATAGAGTGTCACTGATTCTGTGTCCTCTCTGCTCACACAGGGGAAAAATTATAGTTACATCAATAAGAATTACTCGTTTTAAGTCAGTAAGTACATATTTTGTACATTTCTTGGTAGAGTTTAGTTTGATATGCGCAATGAGAAGAGCTTTATCTTGAAGGAGCGCTGACTTTGCCCAGGGAGGATGGAGAAGGTGTTGCCTCATTTGTGTCCATAGTACATCCTTTGTCACAGCAAAGTCCAATTCTTGGGAAATGTATTCATATCAGACTTGCTTTGCCGTGCATTCGTATTGTAAAAACACATTTCAGTCATTTTCTCAGTTTAATTTGTCGACTCCATCCTTCTGGCTCAGTCTAGGGACCCACAGTTGTTTTTCTGGCTGCTCTTTAACACAATGAAATAAAAACTGCATGCCGCCTCCCGTGAGATCTGTGTCAGGTCTTGCAGGACCTGTGGGATCCCAACACAGTCCTCTACTCAGGACCTTGTGTGGCTCCACTCGGCTTGCATTTTAGATGACACAGGTATTGTTTTAGCAGTATTATTAGCAAATGTTGAGAGCTGAGAAACTTAATCTGTATGTGTGTACGCAGGTTTGTGATCCTGCAAAAGCATCTGTAATTGTGTGAGTTGAGTTTTTTGCCCTGAGATCTGTCTGTGATGGTCCTGAGTAGTTATTGCAGGATGATTTGGCACTTTGTGAGTTTAATTGTGAGGCTACAGTAGTTCTGATTGCAGCTTTACTGCACAAGGGCAGACTGTGATGGAGCCTCCAGTCGTTCATGCTGTTGTTTGTCATTGTTTTGATAGTTGCTGCTGTTGTTAAATAGGACCAACAAGATTTACTACAATTAAGATAAATGAAAAGTCAAGTACAGAATAATAAATATGTCACCGTGGACAGCTCATATGTCACCAGCTACCAACATACTACTGACCGTCTGAATGATGTCTTTCCACTTCCTGTTTTACTCATAACAAAAGTCCATTTACATTCAGTAGTCATGTCCACTCAGAGTGCATGTATGTGCTCATTACTTCACATATGTTCAAATCTTGGTCACATTTGCAGATTGTGACCCTCATACCCTCATTAAATATATATTCTCTTTACAGTTGGTTTACATTTGGGACTTCATAATATTCCATCCCTGAAAACGCTGGTTGTCCTAATCGTCTTCAAATGAGTCGAGCTGAAGGGGAATGAAAAAGTAGATTTAACATTTTTGCCAAATATTCCTTTGCAAAGACGCTGTGATTCAGATATTAATTCTTGTTGTCACTGTAGCAGCATCACGTCTGTCCTGTGATGGCGGGTCGGAGAGAACAGCACATGCATGGATCACCAGAAAGTTCATCATCTGTATGTCTGAAAAAATACTCTCCTCCCTGATACCTAAGATAATGTCATTAACTGGCTGTAATCACTCCTCTCTGGGCGGCTAATGCAACGATATACACACACACACACACACACACACACACACTGTTTTGGCGAGCAGAGAGGTTAAGCTGACTGTGGATGAAATCCGCTTCACTCAGATAACCCGGTCAGTGTATTCACCAGTTCTAAAGCCCCAACCTGCCACATGTTCAGCTCATCCGCTTCATCATCCACTTAGAGAATAAGAGCACGTATAATCCTCACATTAGACGGCACACGGAGCTCTTTTACCTCCACGCTAACCTATTTTACTTGTCTGTGCAACATTTAGCACATTCAACAACTGAACACGTGCGTTGGCCACACCTTCTTTCTCTTTCTTTACCTTTATTCAACCATTCAGACATAAGCCCACACTAGCATTGTTGAATACACTGAATGGCATCAAGCCGTCAACCCAAGTAGTGCCACCATTCACATGAGTTTGTTCTGGTCCATCCACATGTTGAAACATGAGCAGGAGCAGTAGAGTTTCTGAAATGAAACTAGCTAATAACACTCATAACATGTAAGAAGTAGCTCGTCTCTGTGTGTTTTGGGGGCTCTGGCTTTCATGTGGTGGTGGGAGATCACTTCTGGTTGGTTTTTTAAACATAAGGGGAGGAACAGAGGAACCTGAATGCATCATTCTACTGTATGTTTACATACAATGGAGCGGCTTGCTGCTACATCAAGGTTGTATTTATGTGCAAAGTCTTGAATATTGCACCTTTCAGTCATTATCTATCCATTATCTATATGCCACTGTATCCCATAGAGCAGGGGTGGGCAATCCTGGTCCTGGAGGGCCACAGTCCTGCATGTTTTAGATGTTTCCCTCTTCCAACACACCTGATTCAAATGATCAAGATCGTTATCAGGCTTCTGCAGAGCTTGATGATGAGCTGATCATTTGAATCAGGTGTGTTGGAAACATCTAAAACATGCAGGACTGTGGCCCTCCAGGACCAGGATTGCACACCCCTGCCATAGAGGGTCACAGAGGGCTGGACTCCATCCCAGCTGAGGGTGAAGGCAAGGACAGGTAACCAGTCCATCACAGGGCCACACAGACACACAACAACACACACTCACTTTGTTCTAAAAGCATTTCATTCCACCGCTTGTGTTGGAACCTTTTTTAAATTTCCACATGACTTTAAAGAATAATTTCAGGTCATTACAACCATAATTATCCACAGATCTCTCTGTTGTGACCATCACATCAGCACATCGGGCAGCTTGTCCCACTATTAGTTCATACAAACAGCATTCACACAGCACGGCAACAGCTGCTTCCTCTCCACCGGCACACATCTGTGTCCTCGCTGCTCCACCGTCTGCACTGTGTCTGTGTTTCTACCCTTCAAAGTCTCAAATCAACATCCAGAATAGAAAGTTGTGGTGTCTTCTTACGCCAGTTTTCCATTCCAAGTGTCAAACTGTCCTAAAAACCAGAGAGCGCTTCTTCAAATTTATTACTGAGAGCAAACTGTGAGATCTCTAAAACAGCACACAGCGAGAACTCAGAGATCAGGATCTGGGATGAAACACTGGACATCCAAACAGTGTTGTCTGTTTTTAAATGCAGAGGGATTATTGCCAGGGTAGTGAAGGCAACTTCCACTCACAGGAACATGTGATTTTAGTTCATGATTCCCATCGGCCATATCCCCCTGAGGTCACATAAAATGCTTTGCTTGTGCGCACTCCCTCGGTTTGCTGATTTGCCACAGCACAGTGAGTCTGTTTTTGCATGTTGTGGATTTTCACTGGATTATTTAGTTATTTATTGACATCATAGAACAAATATTTCCCATAGATATGGATTGCTCTTGTGCATCTCTTGATAAATCGTCTCTTTCCTCCTGTGTTTACGTGACTCATCGTGTCAGGTATGCAGTAAAATCATCACTTCTCAGCCTCACCGTTCCTTGAAGCTTCTCCCTCCATCGTCACCTAGTTCCAAACACACGGTTAATATACAGGCGCAGTTGTTTTCAAAGACCACAGTATCAGCCGCCACTTTCCCACCAAGCATGCTAACTACGCTAGCAACCAGTCAATGCTACGTCTCAGAGGCTGGCAGCCACTTTACAGACTCAACAAATACTTTCCTCCAACAAGCTACAATCCAAGAGTCTAGCACTAAGGCAAGTTATTTGCTAGCATTCAAATTATTTTGACAATTTTGAGATGATGGAGGAATTCTTGACCGTGGAATCCCAAAAGGGGAAAACACTTGGAGAGGATTTGTATGACGGGCGTCATGGGGGCTGAAGTTTCCTCGGTGTAAGTTGGCCAATATGACCACGGATGGATCGCCAAACTTAACAGGAAAAAACATCATAAAATCATCCAGGATAAGGTGAAAGAGGAAAACCCTGAGCTGGATGTCATTTCCCTCCACTGCCTAATCCACCAGGAAGTCCAGTGTGGGTCTGTTTGGCAGCTTGGTCATGAAGCCAGTTGGACAACTTGTTAACTTTATACCAGCATCGTCAGTTTGTTCAGCTCCTTTAGAGAACTGATGCTGGTCACCAGGACTGGCTTTACCACTCTCATGTCTGCCGGTTAAGTTTGGGGAAAGTATGTCAACGAGTGTGGGAGCTCAAAGGGGAGATTAGTTCGTTTTTGGAGTTAATCTGGAATTTTCCTGAGCTGAGCGACACAGATTGTGATTTTGCTTTTGCTGTGGACGTACTGACACACTTGAATGATGGACGCTGGTGTTGTTTGGTTCTACCTACATGTGTGAGCACCTAGCCCTGTTGCAGCTCCTTTCCTTTCTCAGTGCACTTGTGAAGCTCTCCTATTGTCTTGAATCAACTTTTCTTGGCTTGGGTCACTCCTGGGTCTTGTGCACCTTTCCTTACCACACTCTCCAAACGTCTGCTTCAATACAGCACTCTGCTGCTAGCGAGCATTTCAGCAGTGGCTTTCTGTGACTTACAGTCTTTGTCCAGAGCGTCTTTGATTATCTTCTGGACAACATTCAAGTCAGCAGTCCTCCCTGTGGTTGTGGTTGCCTGCACTGAACTCAAGTCAGAGATCCATGGTGTTTATACAGTTTGAATAGTGATTTATTCGATCATAAATATTTATACATTGTGTGTCATTTTTATTAGAAAATTACTGATGAACTGTTATTGGGGGTTTATGCTGGAAACTTTCTGTCCTTTGTGGTCTTCTGTCCATGTACGATGCCTTTTGAGCGTTTCACTGGACCAAGCACAACGTCCCAGATGTGTCCACTTATAATAAACAGATTCCCACCTTAAAAATTCTCAAGCAGTTTGTCCATACAGGAAACGTTTTGTCCATTGGGGTCCATGGGAAATAGTTGCTCTTTGGCAATTGAGAACTTTTGTGCGCTCTGGGGACACGAGTTTCATGTCAGAAATTCCTAAAATGGTGATCCCCACAGAGACATAAGAACACAGTTAAAACAAACAAACACAATGAAACAAGACTTTTAAGCTGTTGGTCTGAACTCAGTCTTGTCTTCCGTCTATCTTTAGGCCTGCTCCGGGATTTTTAGGATTCCTGGCCTCGTTGGGACCGAATTCCCAAAATATTTATTTGTCTTTCCCAACCAGATGAATGGACAGGTCTCCGGAGTGGAGTGCTGACGTTCAGTTAGACAACCGTCCCTGTTGTGAAACGTAGAATACATTTCTGTCTGCATGTTTAAAGCATCGGGCTGCAAGGTGGAGCAGTGGTTAGCACCATCGCCTCACAGCTAGAAGGTCGCTGGTTGGCGTCCCGGTGAGGACACCCGGGATCTTCCTGCGTGGAGTCTCCATGTTCTCCCCGTGCAGCGTGGGTTCTCTACGGGTTCTCCGGCTTCCTCCCACAGTCCACAAACATGCTGAGGTTAATTGGTGATTGTAAATTGTCCGTAGGTGTGAATGTGAGTGTGCTTGGTTGTCTGTCTCTAAGTGTAGCCCTGTGATAGACTGGTTACCTGTCCAGGTGTCCCCTGTGGCCCTGGTGAGATGATGGGTGGATTAATGGGATTTCAGCCAGACTTTTACTTCACTTTGTGCACTAACAAGTTTTTATAATTTGTTTTCTTAAGGTCAGATTGACTGAGTTCCTTCTTTACATCCATCCACTTTCTATACATCTACATCCATGTGTATATCTATTTTATCCTCTGTAGGCCTGCGGGGGGCTGGAGTCTATCCCTGGACCACCCTGGACAGGTCACCAGTCCATCACAGGGCCCCTCCTTTTCATGTCCACACAGAAACACCCCAGGCTGTTTTGAGCATTGGCTGCTAATGCAGAGAACAAACCTCCATTATGTGACTTTTTTTTATTTGTATTTGTATTGACAGTGAGACAAATGAATTTTACGCAGCACATGAACTTCAGCCCAGCCTCCACAAATTGTCAGTAATGTTTGGATGGAATCATATTTTGGTTTGAAATATTCCTCATTAATGCCTTGTGATGTGGTGGGATGGGAGACCAGTTTGAAAGAAATAAAAAGTCAGCGTTCGGAGGTTGGAAGGGTGATGAGACACCATCAGTTTCTAGTTTAAGTTTTTGTCTTCACTTACTTCCTGGTTAGAATTCGGCCCCAAATCTATGTGGTTAATTTCAGGAAACTATCTAGCTTTGTTATACAGTTTTATTCATGGATTATGGTTATTATGCAAATAGAAAAGAAACCCATACATTTTCAGGAGTGCTGCCTTAGAGCACTTTTGTGTCCCCACCAATGAGGTGAAGCTGACCCTCGGCCTCAGCCCTCAATGGTACAATAAGTCAGAAGTGAATGGAAGGTTGTTCACTACCGACTGAAACAGGATGAACTTTGTGTCTAACGATGTGAGATCACAGCCTCATAATTAATTCAGAAACCCCGACACCTGTTTCAAGACTCAAACAGGTTTCATTTCAACTACAGCAGTAGCAGTGCTAGAAAAGGCATCATTTACCTTAATGGAGGATGCAGGTCTTACTGTTTGTCGCCACTTCAGGATCCAGTGATAATAGAAGCTGCCTGGATCTAATTGCCACCAGGCTTCTCTGTGAATCCAAATCCATTTGGTTTCCCCCAGGGTTACACAGGAAGTACATTCAAGAACTCCTTCTCAATTTTCTGACAGATAACACAGCAGATGGTTGGCTAGTGAGCTGCCCAACACATTTAGAATAAACATCTAATAAAGACAATTATTCTAACACAGTTTTCATGGAGTGATTGCTGTGAACAAGAGTTTACATAGACTTGTAAAGACCATGTGTTTTATGGCAGCCTGGAGTTTCCAGTGACTCCTACAAGTCAGAACTTTCAAGGGTGGAGTCACTGAAACACATACATCAATAATCAGGCCTTCATCAGTTTGTAATGTTTGTAGTTGACAGAGTCCAGGTTGGTGTTTGTTAATGGTACGGCTTGTTTCTGCTCTTCATTTAGCCTTGTGTCGTTTCCCACATGTTGTGTCTTCGTGCATCACTATCTGTTGGAGTCCTTCGTTAAGGCGGACCAACAGAGATCCTCGACTGCTGAGTGGTTTGTAGTCAGCGTGCAGGTTGTACCGGGTTCTCCACAGTCCATATGGAATCCCACTGGTCTCAAGTTGTGGTGGGATTCTCTGTTTCCTTGCATTTGTTGCTGCAGCTCCCTCTCTTCGTCGTCCTCCTCCTCCTCATGTTGCACTCTGTGTAGGAGCCTCCCACACAGATTCTGACATTATAAGCAGTCGGGTTTAAATTGAGATACCATCTGTCTTGGTGTGTTTTCTGTACACTGTGGTCTTTATACAGCATCTGCATGCTTTACGCAGTCCACACAGAGTTATTGAATTTCACAGGATTTGTTTGATTGTTGAACACAATTCTGTCGATCCAAACCGTTCCAACATGTTAAACCTGAGTTGGTGAGTTTTGCCTTCCTTGGGGAAAATACACAAGTGTACCAGTCAACTACATTACAAGACTTTTCTCAATGTACTGGTTTATTCTCAATTTTTGAAGAAAGCAACAACAGAATAAATTCACATTTTGGCCTTTTTAGAACTATACAGTTGGTTTACCCTTCGTTCTTAATATTTGTCACAAACCTTCCATCCATCTTCATCTACCCGATCTGTTCACAATAAACTTTTAAGGAGGCAGCCTTCAGAATGCTGTCCAAACAGGGGGATTGTGTTCCCTCTCTGTGTCCTCACAAGCATGATGTACGTCAGGTAAAGGAGGGGACCTGGTTAGCAGATTTTCAGTCCATCTCCAACCCAAAAAAGTCAAACATCTTGTTGAGGCAGGGGATCGGGGAACCAAGGTGCAGACACAGATACAGGCAGGAGGTTATTAGATGACAGATTAAACAGAAACCAGTGTAGATGGGGGGGCTGGACTGAGATAAGAAAAGGGGCAACGTTACAAAAACCTATGAAAAACTCTAAATGAACACCAAGAGGGAAACCTAAGGAAAGTAATGTGACTAAACTAAAACTAGAACAACAAAACAGGGATACGCATGGGGGGGGAGGCTGCAAGCTGGCTCAGTGGTTAGCACCGTTGCCTCACAGCCAAAAGGTCACCAGTTGGCGTCCCGGTGAGGACACCCGGGATCTTTCTGCGTGGAGTCTCCATGTTCTCCCCGTGCAGCGTGGGTTCTCTCCGGGTTCTCCAGCTTCCTCCCACAGTCCACAAACATGCTGAGGTTAATTGGTGATTGTAAATTGTCCGTAGGTGTGAATGTGAGTGTGCTTGGTTGTCTGTCTCTAAGTGTAGCCCTGTGATAGACTGGTTACCTGTCCAGGTGAACCTGCCTTCACCCTGAGTCAGCTGGGATAGACTCCAGCCCCCATGACCCTAGTGAGGATTAAGGTGTATAGATGACGGATGGATGGATGGACACTCATGGGGCTGGGGACCAAACTAGAGGGGAAGGCTGGTTCGAGTGAATGCAGGTTGGGGATCAGTGGCAGGAGAAGACCGGCTGTGGGGAGGATCCAGGTGGAGAGCTGGTGCAGGGGGGGTCCAGGTCAGAGTGGCTCGGAGACGACAAGCAGGAGACTGAACCAGCAGAAACACAGGGGATGAAGGTCTATGGTCTGACAGGGTGTGGGGGAATGGACCGGGCTTTGTGATTGAGGTGAGGTGAACTGATCCCCACAGCTGTCTCCAATACCTGTAAGAGAGGGAGAAACAGAGGGAGACAGGAGAGCGCTGAGGCATGAGGGTCATGACACATGTTTAATGGCAGACTCCTCCTCTCCTGGTGCCCGTCACCTTTCCACAAAACCTTCAAAAAATATGTCTTCATGTGTTTCTTCCATCATGATGCTTCTTTCAGTGGTGGTTGTGTTATGACTGTACAGTTTGTGCTTCAGGATGTCGGTTGTGTTTGGCTCTGGTCGTTGATCAGCTGCAGTCAGTCCAACTGAATGTAAACGTTTCCAAAGACCCAAGGAATGAATGGAAGTACGTCAAATTATCAACAGGAAGTGCTTGGAGAGAAACACACAGGAGCAACTTTACATCTCTTTGCCTCTTTCCTTATCTACTGTATTTTAAAACAACGTAATTTCCAAAAAGCTGTTCTCATTTACATATTTCTGTGTTTCTGCTGTCGGACAACAGAACAAGTATGATCCCATTTCTTCAGCAGACTAAAAATAAAAACCCTCTCTTTTGCTTATTTATATAATGTTGAAACTTCCAGTTTAACGCACCATAATGTGCAAACTGTTATTTAAAATGTGTAACGTGCTATAACACACACTGACATAAAGACCCCTGTAGCCACTATTACATATCAACTGAAACTGATTAAATGCAATAAGCAGTTATGTTTATATGGTTTGTAGTTGAATTAATGATGATAACACTCACTTTCCCAGTTAGTGTGCACACAGTGTGTCGCGCATAAAATGTGTGTGTGCGTGTGTGTGCGTGTGTGTGTGTGTGTGTGGATGTGGATAAGTGTTGGAAAAGAACATTTTAGCAAGGTCAGCATTTTCAAAGAGTGAACCTTTCCTTTCATTAAATTTCACTGCTGAGAAACTCTCCAAGGTCACCCTGGATGATTCACTAAAGGGTGTGTGTGTGTGTGTGTGTGTGCTGCAGTCTTGTTGTGTTTCTTTCCTCTGTCTGTGCATAAGTCCTGTAGCTTCTCATTTTCACTCAGAATGAACGTTTCCTGTATCTCAGCCGCCTCACTTTCCATCTTTGACCATTTGTACAGTTTAGTTACAGAATCCACGAAAGAGCAAGTTGATAAAAAATGAATTTTTTTGTAAACTAGATTTTGTCCACAGGTGGATTTGGGGTTTGGGATCTGAACTTGTTACTGAAGGTGCTTCAGGTGTGTTTGTCACCTCCTTCAGTTGAACTGTTTCTTCAACAAAATCACATTTAGTGTCAAGTTGTGGTTGAAGCAGCCAAAAGAATCGTGTCTCGGATAGCAGGGTGTTAGCATTAAAAGATAATTCTGCTGTCTTGCTTTCCCAAAATCCTCATCATATCAGAACTGATAAGATTGTACTTCAAGGATTCAAGGATTCAAGGAACTGTTATTGTCATGCCAGCTCATATTTAGATGTTTGTGGTACGAAATTGGTTCTCAGGTCCCAGTTTTTATAAAAAAGCCTAATAAATAATAAGTACAATTGTAAGAGAAGAGCAATATATAAGTGAGAATACAAGCAAATAAGTGTACTATAGTAAAAAAATAAATGTACTGGTTTGTTTCCAACATGTATGATCCTCTGACGGCTCATATTTCATGACCTGCCTGACATCACTCATCAAGATGACTTAAAACCTCGACACACAGGCAGATACAACAAACTCCAAGTTCACTGGTAAAAGCCAGAACAAAGTACAGATTATACAGGCAAAGAGAACCAAAGAGCCGGGCTGAGATCAGTGTGTGATCACAGGCCGGATAGGGGCAGGCAAACAAAGAAATGCTGAAATGTTACGGCTGACGCACAGTGAGTCTGACAAGGGGACAGTTGTGAAGCCCTGGTCTCCAAACTGAGGCCCTGCAGGCTCTGGACCCTCCCGGGCCTGACTGACATCACAGCTGCAGTGCTGAGCCTGTGAGTTCATGTGAGCTCGAAGTGGAATAAAAAAAGAGGACTAGAGCACACCATGCACACGTTGCTTGGAAACAACTTATCAGCAGTAAAAACAAAGTGGATTTGGCCTTGTGTTTAATCTGCTGCTAAACCGATCACTCCCCGTTAGTGATGCTACAAAATTCACATTAAAGCAAACAGTTAGGAAACCCATGACCATCTGTAGATCCTGATATTGGACTCACCTTCACCTACAGATAAACTTCTGTGCAGATTTCTTCCCTTTGTGCTTCAGGTATGCACTTTTCCAAAGGGGCAGGACAGTCATCAGTGTCGTTATAAACTATGGGCAGGTTTCTCCGGAAAATCTGCAGAACTCATCGTCAGTGATGTCGTTGTGTTCCCAAATCATTCACCTGCTTCCTTTCCAGACTTGCTGGTCTGTGCTCTGAGAAGTTCACTGATCTAATGTCCCTCACGGCTGCTATCAGAAGTGCAGTGATGGGTACAAACAGACGAGATTCTTCTTTTTTTTTTTAAATCTTATGTTTCTACAGTAACGCTGCCTTTCATCAGCTCTGCTGTGATGTGATCAAATACAATTTACTGGACTGTCATTGGACGAAGGGATTGACTCGTCTGCTTATGTTCAGTGTGATTCATTTTTACGGATACGTTTTGGCCATGTGTGCATTACCACAACATACCAGGTTAGTGAACTGTACAGTGATGGGCCTGGATGAGGACAAGATGGTGGACCGACAGGCACCTCCATGGTTGACAAAAACAAACAAGCGACCTCAGCAGCATAAAAAGTTGGTCCCTCCATTTATTTTATTTTTTTAAGCGAACGTCTGCATTGTACATGTACAGTATGTGAGGATGGGAGGACACAGCTGTGAGATACAGATGAAGCACTTTTAAGGTTTTATTCAATGTTTCCTATCAAACCTTTAACATTTGGAAGAATCCAGAGAGTGTATGAGGTGTGGCTGGACAGCAGTTTGCCTTTTATAAATGAAATCAACATTTAAAACTGTATTTTATGGGCTGTGGCTTTAGCTCACCTGGTTGAGCTGGTGACCCGTGTACAGGGGCTGTAGTCCCTGATGCAGCAACCATAGGTTCAAATCCTGCTCATGGCCCTTTGCTGCAAGTCCTTCCACATTCTTCTCCCCGACTTTCCTGTCTCTCTCTCTTCACTGTCCTATATAATAAAAGGCCAAAAAAATAATGAAAAAGAAATCTATGATTTTGGGTTGTCTGTGTCAATGTGTTAATAATCGATTATCTGAAACAAAGGATGTCTATGGGGGGGTCACAGCATGTTAGATATCAGTGGATCATTTGCTGACTGTTTTTCATCAAAGTCCTGGAGGCCCAAGAACAAAAGTGGAACAGAGCAAAGGCCTCCATGACCAGAGGGAGACACTCTGAACCCTCTGTATACAAAATAAAAGTATTCTGGATCTGAAATGTTCTGTTCATGTTCTGACGTGTGAACGTGGGTAACACTTTTGCTTACACTCAGTTTTTGTAGGTGTAAGTTGCAGCGATTACTGTGAACTTGTTTCATTCTGTTTTTGAGAACAAAGGATGTGCTGTGGATCACATCCATTGGTATGTTTTTTATATTATTTTTTTGGCCTTTAGGCTTGATTGGATGGGCAAGTGAAGGATGGAGACAGGAAAGTAGGGAGAAGAGTGGGGGAAGGACCTGCAGCTGAAGGCCCTGGGCTGGATTTGAACCTGTGGCTGCTGCATCAGGAACAATAGCTCCTGCTATTCTGCTAGATTAGTCGTAGCAACTGGACTTGCTTGAGTTCCTTGAAGACGTTCCACCTTCATCCAAGAGGCTTCATCAGCTCTGACTGACTAGTTGGGAGTTCCAGATATCCTGAAGGAGACATGAACACCTGAGCTTCAGTTTCAACTGCTGCGATTAATCTACCAGAATAACCATGACCTGGATGACCGAGAATCTTCACAGACAACAGCTCCTGTTAATGCGTCTCCAGCTCAACCAGTTGAGGCTGGGCGTCCATATTAGTCAGCATCTCACAGGGTCTCTGAGTAAGGCTCAGCCCATTCACTTAGTCTAATGAGTAAATTTGATTTAAATATGACTTAAAACATGTAAAGCCTGCTTATAAAGACACAGTGAATTAACATTATAATGGCACATTTTAAAAATCTACACTAATTACAAACTTAATTTAAAATGCTGTTTTAAGCCTCTCAGTTGACTTTTAGAAAATATTTCCACTAAATAAACCTATTAAGATGTGAGCTTCGTTTATTACACATGCAGTGTGCAAATCTCTAATAACCAGCAGTGTTTTGACAAATATCAGACTGCATGCCTGTTTATAATCCAAAGCTAAACAGAAAATCAATTATAGGAAGGAAGAGAGTTCAGCTGTGATGGACAGAGTGAGGCAGGAAGAACTGATAAAAATGAGTGTACGGCATGGACGGAGAAGTTATATTAGATGCTGATAAAAAAAAACACAATAATTGAGTGGAATACATGGATGTTTTGCTTTGGATCTATGCACTGCCTTTGCAGAAAAGAAAAAAGCAAATAGAACGTGGCCTCATCCCTCAAGGTACAGATAGAAACGCACATATCTTTGTCTGCCTCGGCCTGGTTAGCGGGCTGATGGGTTGAGTGCAGTCAGTTGTACATGGGGCTGTCCACACACTGCTATCAGACACGTGCCACACACACACACACACACACACACACACACATACAGCTGTTACGCTTGAATTCCTCAGCTGACCACACGTGCCACACACACACACACACACACACACACACACTCATGCCAGTGACTCTTGAATGTTCTCTGTGCTGACAAATCTGATCCACTAATATGGCTAACCTACATTCAGAAGCCCAGGATGATTAAATGCTACAGTCCAAACTCCGTCACACACTTTGCTTCGGCTTCCTGCGTTCGCCTACAGACCCGTTTAAATCAGTGTTCTCCTCTGTGGTTTCATCACCATCTCAGTCTAAACACGCACACGTTTCTCAAGGACAGGCTGACCAGCCAGGCAAGAAGGAAACAGTAAACAGTGCAATTTAGTTCTCCTGCCTGCTGTGAGTGACAGCGTCCTGCATGAAGCTGCTGCTGTTCAGTAACTTACACTGATTGCTTTTGTTCTCAGTAGATGATAGCGCGGCATGGACAAGCCCCTCTCCTGGCACTGTTACATTCCACAGTATGTTTTCAATTTAGTTCAATAAAATATTCATATAGCACCAATTGACAACATCTTGGTGATGAATCGCTGCCTTACCGCGGTGGAGGGGTTTGAGGGTCCCTGTGATCCTGGGAGCCATGTTGTCTGGAGCATCAGTCCCTGGTAGGGTCTCCCAAAGCAACTGGTTCTGGGGGAGGGACCAGACAAAGAGCGATTCAAAGACCCCTGATAACATCGAAACAAAGCAAAGCCGCCACCTCGCCTGGACCAGGGAAACCGGGGCCTCCTCCTGGAGCCAGGCCCAAGGTGGGGAGCTCGTGGAAGAGTGTCTGGTAGCTGAGCCTTGGGGCCCACGGGGCTTGATCGGGTACAGCCCAAAAAAGCGACACAGGGCCGCTGCCTGGAGGGCCCACCACCCTCTGGCCAAGAAATCACCGGGCAGTAGGCAGGAGGGGCGTCCTGGCGTTCCGCCCCCTGGTGGTGTCGACTACTTTTGGGGACATGAAACGTCACCTCACTGGCAGGGAAGGAACCCGAGCTGATGCAGGAGGTGGAGCAGTACCGGCTAGATATAGTCGGACTCATGTCCACGCACAGCAAGGGCTCCAGAACCAAACTCAAGATAGCTTTAGTTGTTGTCATTGCTGTTTAGGAGCCTCTAGCCGTTCAGTCATAGACTCGTCCCACCAAGATGCAGCCCAGAGTGCCACAAGAAATAATTCCTGCTCTTTGCCATCAAACTATATAACTCCTCAGTCAAAGGGTCAGACCCCCAGAGTCCATCGTCACACTGGGGTCATTATGCTTCTGTGAACGCAGCCAACTAGCTTCTCAATTCACTTCACTATTGAGTTAACACTCAATCATTTTCAATAACTTGGTGTGATAACTATGTGTCTCTGTGCGATAAAACACTAGTTGTTATATTACATACTTACATTTTATTTCTGGAAAAAAAAAAAAAATCACATTTCACATCTATACTTATGCTGTTTCTACTCATGTTTCTATTTCTAGGACACATGTTTCTACTTCTGTTTATATTTTTAGATCATATTTTTCTTCTTATGTTGACCTATATATTCTGTGTTGTTAATATTTCTGAGACTTTAAATGGGAGCAATTATGAAGTAAACAATTTCCTCTGTCAGATCAACAGAGTATTTCTGATTCTGACTAGATAACAGTGCAGTGCTTTGTTCCTCCTTTCTTCAGTCTATACCTCTGTATGCATGAGTGCAGGAGCTCTCTGCACATGAGTAAAGGCGTGTTAATACCTGGAGCTCCTCCATCTCTCTCCAGCATCATGCATCACCCATCAGGGCGTCCCACACTGCCCCCGTCAGAGCAGCACCTGCAACTTCCACAGTTCTGATCATGTCAGTGATGACATTGTTATGTGGTGTTACATTACATCTGAGCTGCTCCTGCATGTATTTTAAAAGATGGGGCTGCGTGTCGTTTCAGATGTTCACTGTAGAGGAGTGCATGTTGTCCCTGTTTAGTAAAACAGGAAAATAAATCTCACTGCCTTTCAGTTGCAGTCTGACCGCGCCCCTTGTGCATCTATTCCACATCAGCCAGGGAGCTCTCTGTGCTCTTTTATTCTATCTGTCTCTGTCTTCACGGTGATTTGTCACCACAAATACATCTGCTGTGGCAACAGCTGTTGGCAAGGCAGCTGAGGGTGACACCTACGATGAGGTGTGACAGCAGAGTATTTTTAGCTCATCAGCCAGGTAGCCACAAAGTGTGAGTTCAGACATTTCTGAGGATCTTTTGTGAAAGCCTGCTTTGTAAAAGCCTCGTATTATGGAATGAGGCTCGCAGAGGACATCTTGTGCCTGTGTTTCAATGTGAGCAATCTTAAATCAGAGTTCAGTTTATCATCATTACATACATCTTTTTTCAGATGTGAATAACACTCACTAACTAATATCTGACTGCCAGTAACAGGAGGCATGTGCACTGAAGAACTCCTGTGTTTCATGGTTCCATGGAGGACGTTGTGTTCATGTAGAAGGTGGTGGTCATGAGAAAGATCTCCAAAGTCAGGAGAAGTGTTCTCATGCCAGGGTTGCTGACAGGGTGTGTCTGGACTCCTGGGTGCTCTGAGACCTCTGATAACAGTTCTCTATACTGTCAGTATCTACTACTTTATGGGGTGGGGCGGGTCACGGAGGTTGGACACGTTCTGAACTTTGGTAAAATGGCTAAACCAGCCGTTGTTGGATTAAAATGGGGACAGATTCAGCAACTGCATAGCAGAGCCTCAAATGTTTTCAGACATACTTTTCACTGAACGGTGTTTGTGACCTAGTGGCCCACTAGTGCACCAGTATTAAGCGGGCGATATTCAGAAGTGACATGTTAATGCCCATCTAAAGTCGCCCCTGTGGACATGTAGTGTAACTGTTGCAGTACAATGGTGACCTGATGATCAGTAAACAGGTGAGCCACGCCCTGTCACAGGGGCCCTAACTCAGCTGGTCATCCAGCTGGGCTATAGACGGAAACACACACACACACACACACACACACACACACACACACACACACACAGGTGAAGGCTGTGACAATTGCATCCTTTTAGACTCCAGGGGGATAGTTTGGATTTGAAATCATTTTTTTGTGACACCAGTCCTGGAACTTTTCTGACACGCCTCGTACAGTTGTTGTGGTTTCATTACTTTTCTATTTTCCATTAAAAATATTCATTATGGATTCTGTTTCTTCACAGTGTGACAGTTTTGTCCCACATTACTGGGACATCTAGCGACGCAGTAGATAAATCCTTGTGTATGAGTAGGTATATGAGGCCTCTGAAGCCGTACCTGCTCATTTATTTATTTCATTTTTCTCTTGTGAAAAAAATATGTCAACCTGCAGTTTTATGTTGGATTACAAACATAATTCATGAATCAGTTAATCAGACTAACGCTCGTCTTTGCTCTTCCTCCCCTTCCATCCCGGTCTCAGCGGTGGTGGTTCCTGACGGGCCGTCGGAGAGGGCCGGGCTGGGCGACGAGCTCGGCAGCGAAGAGGATCTTCTGTATGAAGAGTTTCGCAGTTCTGGACATCGTTTCGGACACCCAGGAGGAGGTGGAGGAGAGCAGCTCGCCATCAACGAGGTAGATAAAACCCAACTATGGGCTGCATGTCTTTTATTAAGAGAAGCTCTGTGACTTACATGCATGAAGTGGATTTGACTGAGGTTTAAGACTGCTACATGTAAAACCAGTACTCTTATGGCTCAAACGTGTTGTTGTTTGTTTGTTTTTAACAAAAATGACCAAAAATCACCTAAAAATTTGTCAGAAGTATAAACCTCTACTGCTATAAGAATCCAACCAAATCTTTCCATAGTTTCAGTGAATGTTGTCCGACCCAAAGACTATCTATTGTCCACGTTTCGTTCTCCTACGTTCTCCGCCTCTCTTACCCGATAATGAAAACTGTTAAAATACCCAAAGTTTAGGCCGAAATATCTCCAATGCCGGAGAATACTTCCAAAAACCAAGCATACCGTCTAAAAGGAGGGACGTCATACTGACATTTCCTGCAAAAAGTCTTTAGCCACTCACTGAATTATTCTACAGGACGACTGCAAACGCTTCTTCCACCACAGGTTAGACGCTTCAATTGTTTTCATTATAACGCGCTGATTTGGTAATTATGGATCCAGACTAATAAAGAAAGTCCTCCTCCTCGGCCTGGATTCCACCACGTCTCTGGGTCCTGGACTTTCTGATCCCAGTCTGTTTGAGTCAGAAAGAACATCTCCAACTCCATCACGCTGAGCACTGAAGCTCCTCAAGGCTGTGTGCTCAGTCCACTGTTCACACTGCTAGCACACGACTGTGCAGCCACACATGAGGGGATCCAGACCATCACGTTGCTGATGATACCACAGTGGTGGGACTCATTCACCAGAACAAAGAATCAATGTACAGAGATGAAGTGAAGCCCCAGAGGGCTGGTGCAGCAAGAACAACCTGCTGCTCAGCGTGGACAAAACCAAGGAGATGATCATCGACTTCTGGAGCTCACGTCCTGAGCATGCTCCTCTCAGCATCAGCGGCTTCACAGTGGAGAGAGTGGAGAACATCAGGTTCCTCGGAGTGCAGATCTCCAGGACCTGAGCTGGAGTAAGAACACCACAGCGATCATCAGACGGTCCCAGCAGAGACTGCATTTCCTGAGGAGGCTGAAATAAGCCTCTCTCCCTGTCAGCATCCTCAGGACTTTCTACAGAGGTTTGGTGGAGAACATTCTGACATCCTGCATCTCCACATGGTGCTCCAGCTGCAGTGTGTCAAACAGAAAAGCCCTGCAGAGGATAATTAGAGGAGCTGAGAGGGTCACCTCTGTCCAAGAACGTCTCCAGAGCCGCTGCAGGAGCAGGACCCTGAACATTGTCAGGGACTCCTCACACCCTCTAAATCAACTGTTTGAACTGCTGCCATCAGGAAAACGTTTCCGGAGCGTTAAAGGAAGAACCTCCAGACTGATCAACAGCTTCATGCCACCAGCTGTCAGAATGCTGAGCTGCTGATCCAGATATACAAACACTTCTTTATTTAAATTGCTTTAAGTTATTGAATCCTGAAGAAGAACTCTCTCATCCTGCCTGTAGTACTGTGTATGTACAGCAACATGACAATAAACTGGATTTGACATTCAGAAACTGCAGTCATGATGTCGTTGAGTCTGAAGAAGACATAGACAATGACTCTGGAAGCTTCTGACATTGTGAATGAGAAATAAGCTTCTGTGAATGTAGATGTAAAGGTGAGTGTGGCCGTTTTCAACAATGGAGTGTTTGTGTTGAAATATAAACGCTAACAATCAACTCAGGGTCATGAAGAAACCCTGATTTGACCCCTTATACGTTACTGAAGGCCCAATTCAGTTATCGATGTCCTACCTTGAGCAGGTTATTTCAGGGTTTATTACTCACCTTGACAAACATGTTGATGAAGAAACTGTTCGTTAACGATTGAGTCGGCAGATATTGATATGTTTGGATGTGAGGACTCCTGGATGAAGCGTGAGGCTGGTGGGAAGGGAAACGGAGCCTGTCTTCGGCAGAGGGCTGGACTTTGGTGGCAAAAAGCGCTGGGGTTGCTGGGTTATGTGGTTGTCATGGATACCTGCTCCTGACTTGGCTGATGCACAGGCTCAGTACAATGTTGTGTACACAGCAGATGCATGCACCTCGGTGAAGCTTTGTGATGCACCGTGTGGCTCGAGCTGATCTACCTGCTCTTCGTGGTACGTTCCAGACAGAACCCTGCACTGAACAGAGGTTCAGTCAAAGCAGCCTTTGGCCAAAAAATGCAATCATGCAGACAACAGTTTGTTACTGGAATCAAGCACATAGAGTTCTGATCTCCTGCTCCTCTCTGCCTCGCTGTAGTCTGCACTGGGATTGGTTCATAGTTACACACAGACAGCCAATGAACGCAGACTTCCATGGCACAGCTGCATGTCACCCGGTTTTCTTCTTCTCTCTGAAAATCAAGCAAACCACACAGAGTTGGCGCTTTGCTGCCATCCTGTGGGTCACTGGTGTATGTTATCTCGGGTCATCAGCCCTTTTTGTACATCTTCTGCCCTTACCTTCTCTCATCACAGTCTCTCCTGTCTGAGAGGGGAGGAAGAGACGCGAAGAGAGAAAACAAACCGGCATTCAACTAAATAAGATGCTTTAGAGACGTCGGTTTAAAGCAGCATGTGGCTTCACCTGTCCATCGGTTCTATTTTATAATCTCTGTCAGATGAACACAACAGTATTCAGAGTAACTTACAATCTAATGCACAGATGCTATTTGCATTTTCTATACACCTTTGAGACATCCTTCGAGATGGTTTACTCTAAGATAAGATACTAAAAGATCCAACTCACAAGTAGGAGGAGATGTGGAAAGTCAAAAGTGAGAAATTGAGCATTGATCCAGTTGATATATTCTAAGAGACAATTATGAAATAGAAAAAAAGAATATATAATAATACGAGGTATTTTACAAATATACATATATACAAAAGTTAGAATTATAAATACCAGGATATGCATTTTAATTTTTGTTTGTTTTGTTTTGTTTTTTCCACACAGCTATGTCACATCGGTGAGGTTTATTCCACACATATTTTAGTGTATTTATGAGGCTCAATGGTGAAGTTATGTCTTCTGTTTAGTGTGGTGGCAGCTCTCATAAAGAAGCTGTTCCTAAGTCTGTTTGTTCGGGCTTTGAGTGACCTGTAGCGCCTGCCAGAGGGCAGCAGGTCAAACAGGAGGTGTCTGGGGTGGGAAGAGTCTGTAGTGACGTAACTCGCTCTGCTGTGATAACGAGAGCTAGAAATGTGCTCTTGGCAGGACAGAGAGCAGCCGGCGTACCACGCTGAGATGCTGAACGCCAGAATGGCTCGGTAGACGGCCACAAGCAGCTTCTCCTCCAGCTTGTTTTTCCTGAGCACTCTGAGGACATAAAGTGGCAGCTGGGCCTTCCTCACCACTGCTGTGGTGTTGACAGACCAGGAGAGCTCGTCACACATGTGCACAATGTGAAAGAGTGGACACTTTCCACTCTGCCCTGGTGAATGTCGAGCGGGCCGGCTCTGCACTGCCTACAGTCCATGAGCAGGTGTCCAGCGTGAGGCTGTCCACTGAGCACCACGCTGACAGTCTCTCATCTCTATAAACAGACTCATCTCCTGCTGAGATGAGCCCAACAACCGTGGTGTCATCGGCAAACTTCATGATGGAGTTTGAGAGACGGGTCGGGCTGCAGCTGTGTGTGTGTAGTGAGTACAACACTGTGGTCGTGTTTCAGGTTTGGCTGAATGTGAGATGCCTGTGATGAGATGTGGTTGCTGTGGTTGTATGTCCAGCTTCATCTGTGTGGATTATCTTTTTTCTCTCTGTTTTATATATAATCGTGAACTCAGCATCTTTGGCTGTTTCGAGGGCAAAACTGATCATCTGAATACACCAAAGACAGTTTCACTGCTTTGAGTTTTCCGTTGTCTTGTCTTTGTGTGTAAATAAGTGAGAGGAGCATGTTGTAGATCTGCAGTGGTGCTTCCACCTGCATATTAAGGTCAGGTCCATGGAGAGGTGTAAGCAGGAAGAATACCAGCTCACTGACGATACCAGGTCGGCTGCTACAGGCTGATCTGTTCAAACTTTACTGTGAGGATGACAGAGGGGCAACATCTGAAGAATTAGTAGCATCTTCTACACATGGACAAAGTACTGTACTTTCATTTGATTGGCTAATCATGAATAACTGTTTGTAGGCACCCAAGTAAATGAAGATATATGAAGACTTCATTTGCAAAAACAGATTCCTCCATCTTCACAAACCTTCATAAACCCGCTTCTCCATCGTCCACCTGAGACAACATCAATCAACCTTCAGTTATGTCTATTTTTGTCATTTCTACTGAGTCAGATCCACTCAGCTTCAGTTTGATTGATATCATCTCAAGCAAACAGCAAAAAAAGACGTTTTCTGAAAATCTACAAAAATGGAGTTCTCTGTTTTTGCAAATGAACTCTTCATAATTTGATTGGTGATGACAGCGTGCGATAACAATTTTTTTCCCAACAGACGCTTGAGGTACTAGAAATAATCAAAAGCTCCTTTCAGCCACTCTTACAGCAATGCGTCTGAATTAGAACCACTTTTCCATGAAAGTTGAGATGGTGATGTCACACCTGGTAATATTTCTGTCACATTAACAGATATACTTGAAGTTGTGTGAAGCAGTTTGGGAAAGTCTTTGTCCACGTTTCAACACCAGCATCGGTCCAAAAACATTACAGAGAACAAAAGACACGGTTTGTGTGCCAAAGTCACTTTGCTCTGCAGTTTCACACCTATTGCAAACCGAAGTTCTTTCACTGCGACGGAGACCGAGTCTGTTTACTGAGACTAACCAACGGTGAGTCTCAGCTTCCACAAAATGTTAACAGGAGTTCAACTTTAGCCTCAACTCCAACTGTTGTCTTTTTTTTTTGTTTTAAGTATCTTAAATACTTGCAGCATTAGACAGAGAGAGAGTTGCACGTGTTTGTGGCTGCATGACAACAGCAGCTACATATAATAATTAATGATTCCTGGCAGTCAGAGTCCTTTTCTTCACACACAGGACTCATATATGTACAGTGATCCTGTGGCTGTCATTCAGCCCTACAAAAACGTACAGGTGTAATTATTGTCCTCCATTATTCTCCTTCACCCAGACAGCGCCCCCTGGACTGTAGAGTTGGTAATTCAGCTCATCTACTATCAAATTTCAGACGAAGTTGTTGCTTGTGAGGTGATTTTAAATCTATATTAATGCATCATTCAACAACACACCCCTGCAGATGTGCCCACAAACACACACACACACACACACACACACACACACACACACACACACACACACACAGTTTCCCTTCCTCTGCCTTTTATTCTCCCTGGCCTCCATCGTAGCCCTCCCTCCGTCGCTCTCGTTCCAACAGCCCACCCCCACCCTGCTACTCTCCCTCCCAGGAGTTGCTATGGCTTTGCCTCAACTACTCCGGTATCCAGGATGTGCTGACACACTCCGCGTTCTGATTGGCTGCGAGCTGTGCAAGGGTGGGCAGATGAAAAAAGGAAAGGGAAGGAAGGGGGGGAAAAAAAGAAAAGAGGGTGATCCTGGTAGTTAGATGGATGGCTGAGGTAGCACAGCTCCAGGCAGAGCGTCGAGCACCATTTTAGAAGGAGCTATTAAAGGAGAGAAAGGGTGGGCAGAGATAGAGCGATAGAAGCAGACCAGAGGCAGAACAAATGGTTGGTTTGAGAGGCAGAAACAGCGAAGCGTATGTAGGCTAGAGCGCGAGAAGAACGCGCTGGAAAACAAGCAGACAGCCGGATAAAAAGAAGAGAAGAGGAAGAGAAAGAGGAGGAGGAGGAGGCATGATCATGTACCAGAGAGATGCAGCATCCCATCCTTCGTCTTTTATCCTGACGTCCTGACTGAGAGAGAGCAGAGGAACCGAACGGAAGAGAAGGACCGAATCGGTTGCAGATAGGAGGAAGAAAGGTGCCTGTTTCCCGGGAACGGAGGAGAAAGGGAGTGGAGGTGGAGGAGGAGGAGGAGGAGGAGGGGGATACTCAGGACCTAACACACAAATAGCTTCACAGATTCACTCATACATACTGACACAGATAGGCACCCAGCCTCCACGGGCAGGCCGGGGCAACGCTGGGCATCGGCAAAGTGGCAGGAGAAGCAGAGGAGGTGACCGCCGGAGCCGAGAGGAGGAGGAGAGCAGCAGCGGCGCCAGAGGACAGCGACGGCGATAGTCGAGGAGGACAGCGAGGTGACGCGGTGTGGTGTGGAAGCGCCGCGCTGAGGGAAAGACGACGGGGGAGGGGTGCTGCTGCTGAGGAGGAGGACGAGGGGGAGGCCAAGGGACTGATGGCTCGTGGCAGCGGTTCGGGGAGGTGGAGCAGGCAGAGGATGGGATTCTTCAACACCATGCTGCGCTGCAACCTCCCCCCAGAGACCCAGAAGGTGGTGGTGTTCCTCATCATGATGCTGCTCATCATCATCAACGTGGTGCTCATGTTCCTGCTGGCCTTCCAGTAGACTGCACGCAGAGACCCTCACACACACACACACACACACGCACACACACATATAGACAACAGACACATGCTACTGGATGGAGGGAGTGACCAGATAAACTAAAACACAGAGGAACAGAGGAGGACTGTCCTGTTAATGAGCAGCGCTGCTCGGATTGATGGGTGTCCAACATGGCAGCAGCAGCAGCAGCAGCAGCAGCAGCAGCACACAGGTACAGCCAGGAGGGGAGTCGTTCTGTGTGAGCGTGGATGCTGTTTGTTCATGTGTGTGATCAGAAATGATGTAAACACGTGACACTGGGTTGATGTGAGCATGTTGGGTGGGTTCCTCTGGTCGTAGTGACTATCTGTACAGATGGTGGGTCTCTAAGATGTCTGTCTCATCACTTTCACTCCAACTCCACTCAAAGGAGCCGTTAGAGTCGAAGTTGTGGTGCTGTCAGAATGAAGCTTGTGTCATTTTGTTCTACGATAAAAAAAATACACAAACCAACAGTGTGTTAGTGTGTCTCACAGTACTTTTAATCTCCCTGACTGTGGCTCTCCAGCCCACTGCTTCACTAACATACAGTCTGATGTTTAAAAGGATCAGTCGTTTCCCTAAATAGCTCATAATTGTAGTTTTTTTTTTTCCTCAAATGTCAATCAAACAGAAAGAAATAGTATGTTTGGACATTGGAGCTCAGTCCCACACACACACACACACACACACACACACACACACACACAACCTTACAGCTTAAAGTACTACGACAGCAACATCTCAGTAGTTTATGCACCTAAATCACATCGAAAACTGTTTTCATTCTGATTTGGATGAACCTAGAGTTTTAAAACAACATTGATAAATCAGTGGGCTTTCAGATCATGTCACACACTCGTACCCTCTTTGAAAACACAACGGGGCAGTTTGAACAGAGTTAATTTGTGTTCTGATACGACCAGCTTGTTTCGTCACTGGTTAAACCTCATAGCGATGTCATTTATTATACTAGATCATTTATTATAAAAGTGTAAAGGGGCAGCATGCAAACAGAACCAAGTCCAGCCACTATTTCTGTCTTTTTGTTAATTATAATTTATTTATTTATCCCAGTTGCAACCTATTTACAGATATTAAAGAAAGGCCTTCCCCCTTTGTTCATGTTGAGTCTTTCACAGTAATAAGTCTGCCTGTTTTCTGCTCAGCACCATTATTATCCATGATATTCATGATATTCACGATTCTGCTACTGAAGGCTTTTTTAATCACTACGTATTCCAAGCTGCTTGTCCTCAGCTCCTTTTACTGCTGTTAAGCTACTCCTGCTATCGAGACTTCCTGGATAGATCTTTCAAATTAAAACCACATGACCAGAAAGCTAAATTCTCCCTCTATCGATATGAAATACTCACAAAAAGTGTGAAGCATCAGTGGTGGTTCATAGACAGCAAAGTGATGTGAACTGAGGTTAAACAATAAATAAATAAACTGTTTTTTTGGTTAGAAAAGAGACGATCAAATGATTGCCGTCGGCCTGATGGAGCTAAGCTGTGAGAATGTGAGAAATCACGTTAGCTATCAGTGAAGGAGCAAGACTTGTACTGGTGTCGCTAATTAGCCTCGAGACAAAATGTTCAGGTTGTTAAATTATGAAGGATGTATTTTGTGTAGCCTCGGTATCAAACTCATGTCGCAGAGTGTTTGTCTTCCTCTCCTGGCAGTCAGAGTGATCACACAAACGCTGTCCATGTGTTCCTATAAGGTCTGTCCTTCCATCTGTAGTCCCTTCTCTGAACTTTTTTATCTGAGTTATCAGGATGTTTTTCTGCCGTAGTCCTTGTTGCTGCTGTAGCTTTCTCCATTTCCATTTTATTGAATGCTTCTCAGTTTAGCTCTTACATCCAGTCATTGCTGGTTGATGTCACCTCAGACAGCAGATGTAAAGCTCTGATGCAACTACTTGGAGCTAACAGGCCTTATTAGCATTGGATGAATTGTTTTGGAAAGGGCTTGAATGTAAGGTATGTACAAATGCACTCTAGCTTTAGTTATTTCAGAATTTGGGAAATGCTTATATATATATTAAAAACTAAAAACAACAACAACAAAAAAACAATGTCCAGAGGTAATAAATAAAGCAATAAATTCCATCCTTTAGCTGCACCTCCACCAGCTCTGGGAAAGTGATCGTTGAACATTAATTCATTTGACTTAAATACTGGATGTTGCTCTATTGCTGGATAAGAACTGTTATGAAACTGCTTACTGCAGCTTTAAATGTATGAAAATGTACAAACTGTACTTTCCTTTCAGTAAATGACGGCGATAACAACACTGTGGCCTACTTTACGTTGCTTCATTGTCTCACACCAGAGCAGCTCATCGTGCACATCGGCTGGTTTACACGATGGAAATACAAAAAATATCAGCTTTACCTAAACCTTTAGTTCATGAACTCTTTAAAATAACCCAATATCCACTCGGGATCGCTCAGAGTTTGTAGATGTCAGGTGAGCAGAGTGGTTTTACCAGATGAGTTACAACAAATGAAGAGAGTTGGCAAAAGCACACCAAATAATATCTGGAATATTTAACTGGTGTGTCAAATTGTATGTTAAATATTCCATCCATCCATCCATTATCTATAAACCACTTAATCCTCACTAGGATCCCAGCCAACTCAGGGCGAAGGCAGGGGACACCCTGGACAGGTTACCAGTCAATTTACAATCACCAATTAACCTCAGCATGTTTCTGGACTGTGGGAGGAAGCCGGAGAACCCGGAGAGAACCCACGCTGCACGGGGAGAACATGGAGACTCCACGCAGAAAGATCCCGGGTGTCCTCACCGGGACGCCAACCAGCGACCTTCTAGCTGCGAGGCGACGGTGCTAACCACCGAGCCACCCTGCAGCCCCATTATATTAAATATGAAATCAAATAATATTTTATTCTTACAGTTATAATTAAGGTCCCTCTTGTGTGCATGTACGTGACCCACAAACCCTGTCATATTGACACTTACAGCCACTTGTATAAACCATGTGTATCATGGCAGTCTCGAGTCTCCAGTGACTCCAATGATGCTGAATTTTCTAGTTGAATACATGCGACTTTGTTACAACAAACAATCATGTGTTTTGGTTCTTTCATAGATTTATTATCGGTCTTCTGGAAACATGCTGGGTGAAAAATATACACATACATACATTTTCTTAATGGCATGGCCTCTCAACCTCTCATGAGTGATTACGATCCAAGCCATGCTAAATAGGACCCATGTGATCCACTCATGAGACTCTACAGTGGGAAAATCTGAGGAGCTCAGCAAAGATCTGAAAAAGCAAACCATTATCTTGAACAAGTCAGGAAAGTCACTTGGAGCTATTTGAAAGCAGCTAAAGATTGCAAAATCATCTGTGCAAACAACTGTTAAGAAGTCAAAAGTTTAGGGTGCAGTTGTGTCTCTGCCATGATCAGGAGGAAACACAAGCTGAGACAGTTGGTCACGATGGTCAAGAGTCAACCAAGAGTCACCAGAAAGCAGGTCTGCAATGAACTAGAAGATGCTGGAACACAGGTGTTAGTATCCACTTTCCAGTTTGTTTTACATCCTCATGGGGTGATGATGAAGAAGGAAGCCCTTCCTCTAGGAGCAGTGGCTTAAGACTCCACTGAAGGCTGTTGCTGATCATGTGAACAAACGAGAGGCCTTTTGGAGGAAAGCTCTGTGGTCAGATGAAACAAAAATCTAGCTATTTGGCCAGAATGACCTGAAACATGTTTGGAGGAGAGAACCTCAAGAGCACCAACAACCTACTGTATAAGCACGGCGGTGGTAGTATCATGCTCTGGGGCTGTTTTGGTGCTCGTGGAACTGGTGCTTCATACAAAGTAAACCAAATAATGAACAAGGGGGGCTACCTCTGCATTCTTTGGGAAGAGTCGTAAAGAAATGGCTAAAGCAGTTTCCCTAAAGTTCTGACTTAAAGCCCGTGGAGAACCTGTGGACCATGATGGAGAAACAAGTCTGTGTCAGAAAGCCAACAGACTAAGTTCAGCTGAAACGTTCCAGAAGCTTGTGGACATCTACCAAAGCGCCTGCTTGAGTGTTATGTTAGCATTGCTTCATTTGTATTTTTGACCCAACTGATGTTGTCATATTCCCAGAAGACGTAAAATAAACCTATGAGTGAACTAAACTGCATGAGGTTCAGGAGTCATAGGAAGCTCAAGATTGCCATCACATGCATGGTTTTTACGGGCGCATGTAGTCCGGCTCCATGAGCGCTGTGATGATGCTCGACATGCTACAATAAAGTGTAAGTAGCTGTTTACTATCATAACCTTTAATAAGAGGATTGTGGTATCATGTAGTCAAAGAGGAATCTGGAGAGAAAGGCAGCAGAGAGGCAAGATGGTGTGGGTGTGTTGCTAAGCAACAACCACAATGTCTGTTTTCCTCATCGCCACAAAGGATCAGTGGAGCTGAGACCCAGATCAGAGAGAGAAAAATGAAACCATGATGTCTCAAATTAAACTAGTGAGGTAGTGGGAAAGATACCCAGACTTCTCTTCTGTCCCTGAAAGAGATGAGCCTGCAGAGAGGAGGGATGCTGGGCCGACGGGTCCATTAGGATTTGTGTTGTCTGCAGGAATGAGGAGCTAAACAGCATTATGAATGGCCTGTGTGGAGCCTGGGGCCATGTTGACGCAGTGAAGCTGGTGATGTGTACAGGGCAAAGTGAAATATGACCACTGCAGTGTCTTCATCAGTAGCACTGCTTCCATCTCCTATTGCTCTCCACGTTTCTGCCTCAGCGTTCATCTTCTAAAACTTCCTGTTCCTGTTAATGTGTCTCCATCTTAGCTTACGTTCACCTTAGCTTCTCATTGATTTTTTTTCTGTTCTCCATGCAGTCTGCTGGTCAGCTGCCCTGCTGATACACGCACTATCAGTTCATGGTGGAATTTTGTGGTGAACAAAAATAAAAGTGTCTGCAGCGAAACCACCAACTACAAAAACGTTGTAAATGTTCTATTCTGGTGTGTCGCTGCTGAATATCCTGCAGCAGTAGCCCAGCTAGTTAGCTGTTGCCAAGAATTCTGAATAAATGGCCAACAGTATAGAAGCAAAGCCCCCCCACACCACCATAGCTCCATCATCGCTCCATCATAGCTCCATCATGGCTCCATCATAGCTCCATCCATGCACCACAGCTGGAACCACATATGTAGACGCTAGAGATGTCCAAAGGTTGCCTTCGGAGTCCATCCTGAGAACTTTTTTACTGATCGACCTCAGCATCCACGAAAATCACAAGAATACTGTCAACACTAAAGTGATGACAAGTCCTCTTTGAATTAAATATGTCAAATGAACAAGGGCTGCAAAACGGTGATTAGTGTTTTCCAAAGCCCAAGATATTCAGCGCACTGTCATAGAGGAGGGAAGAAACTAAAGCATCCATCCATCATCTGTACACCGCTTCATCGTCACTGGGGGCAGTTACTCAAATTGATAAATGGATAGTCAACATGGTTGGTGATTCATTTACTGGTGACAACTTCCTGGTTAATCAATTTTTTCTTGCTGCTCTAAAATAAGCAATAATTTAAACATTAACATTTTTACTGCCGTGTGAGTATTGGTGCTAACCATCACTTGTTGGTCTCCTTGATCACTGATCATTGCATCGATATTGGCCCTGAAACATTTTTTTACTAACAAAGAATATTGGTCGACTCCTAGATTTCAGTGTTACTCTAAATTTCAGGAAATCGTGAAGAATAAAGAAAAATGCTGAACTTGAATTGGTGTTTCAAATTATGCTCCAAAAACACTGGATCTCACATTGTCCCATTGTGGATCTGGTTCTATTGAACCTTTCTGTTTAGTCTCTTTCAAAGTCTCCTATTTCTGGTGCAACCGTTCTATGAAGACATTTATAGTCTGTAAGTTTAGACAACCCATGTCAAGTTGACTAGTAATTGGTGAAGTGCTCTTTTAAGCGTGTATGGAGAACCTTGAAGGTCTGACACATGTGTTGTATTGACAGTAAACCACATCCAGTATCATGTTAGTGGGGAGTAGTTGACCCTTTATGGCCACCATTGCACCTGCTGCAGCCATGACATGACGGTACATCTTATGGAAAGTCCTTGGGATAACGCCATACCATGTAGAAACACAGTTCATAGAAACCTAACCCATGTCTGTCCTCTGCAGCTGATCAGCGATGGCAGCGTGGTGTACGCCGAAGCCCTCTGGGACCATGTCACCATGGACGACCAGGAGCTGGGCTTCAAGGCCGGCGATGTCATTGAAGTAGTGGATGCCACCAACAAGGAGTGGTGGTGGGGCCGCATAATGGACAGCGAGGGCTGGTTCCCTGCCAGCTTTGTACGGGTAAGAGAAACCGTCCAGACTGCTGGAAGATAGAAATGATCAACTACACAGCGTTTACTGTTGTTATCTGTTGTTGCATTGGTCGTCTGACTAAGATAAAGCCTCAAACTGCAGAAATATTTCTGTAATCTGCAGAATTAGGGCTCTTTTTATAGTGGATCCTGATTAACACATGGCACATAATAAGCACACTGTGTTCATGCACAAAGGCCTAAAGCAGGGGTCTCCAACTCCAGTCCTCGAGGGCCGCAATCCTGGAAGTTTTAGATGTTTCCTTCTTCCAACACACCTGATTCACATGATCAGGATCGTTATCAGGCTTCTGCAGAGCTTGATGATGAGCTGATCATTTGAATCAGGTGTGTTGGAAGAAGGAAACATCTAAAACTTGCAGGATTGCGGCCCTCGAGGACTGGAGTTGGAGACCCCTGGCCTAAAGTAAGAACACAGGATAGGACAGTGGGATTTTTGTAAACAGGCAGTTATATTGGGGAAAGAATTACGATTCTTCCTGAGGTTTCAACTGTATTCTCTGTGTTGTCTTCAGTTGCGTGTGAACCAGGATGAGCCCATCGAGGAGTATCTGGCCCACCCGGAGGAGGCCCAGACAGGAGAGGAGGACCGGGCGAGTCTGGGCCTGTTGTTGGGACCCGGTTTACCCTGCAAAGAGCAGATGAGAACCAATGTCATCAACGAGATCATGAGCACAGAGAGAGACTACATCAAACACCTGAAAGACATCTGTGAGGTCTGGATCCGTCTTGTGTAGACATCCATCCATCCATCCATCCATCCATCCATCCATCCATCCATCCATCCATCCATCCATCCATCCATTATCTATACACTGCGTAATCCTCACTGTGGTCGTAGGGGGGCTGGAGTCTCTCCCAGCTGATGCCATGCAGCCCTTTAGCCAATTAAGAATCACAAATTAACCTACAATGCATGTCCCGTGGACAGTTTTTATTTTTTAAAATACTTTCTTTATATTTGTTGTTCTCTTTGCTAAATAAAAATGCAAAAAAACCTGGATTTGAAACGTATAGTGGCAAATTCAAGCAGTTGGAGTTCTGACTTTTATTTGTGCTGGAAAAGAGTGTCAAAGATAAATCAACTGATAAAGTATTCTGCTGGTGTGCAACCGTCACGGCATGAATGTGCACATTTTCCTGTTAACTTCACATTTTTAAGACAAGATTCATAGAAGAGGATTTGTCTGCCTGTAGAGAAGAATGTGAGGAACAAATCCACAAATTTGAACCTCCTAGACCTCCAGTTTTTAAGTTTTTTCTACAGCTACAGATCCCACCGTCACAGGCACTCATTTATTTTGGTAGTATTTGTGACAAACCAAAGAAAAGCTGAAGAACTAATGAAGCAATGTGCAAAACGTTTTCATAAAGCTTCTCTAACAACAGATGAAAAGAAACAGCAGTGACTTGAATTTGATCAGTGACACATTTCTGCTATTGTGCAGGTGAATCAGCTCATACTGTTATATCTGGAGAGCTGATTATATCAGACAAATAAACTTCAGTGCAATGAGAGAAAAAAAACTAATCTTAAATTGCTGAGAGCAGAGGAATGCTATTTCTTTGGAGCTAAATTTAGGAAAGTATGAGAAAATGCTCAAAGTCTTATATTGATGTTAGATGGAGCTCAGTCATGTCCAGAAGAAATAGGCTGCATGAAGCTGCTTCATTTTCAGTGTTATTTTTCTCTGGATAATGTTATGTGGTGCAGCTTGGTTGTCATTCTCGCTGTGGAAGGCATGAGTCGTCTCTCAGATGATGCATTCTGTGGCAATGTAGAAGGTAACAGACTCACCAGAATGCTGTGTTGTTTGGACATGATTTCTTACGAAGGCATTTGGATAAAGTGTAAGATAATGGAGCCGACAGACTAAAGCACGAACCAGGCGGTCTGAAATGTTATGAGATGAACTCCTTTATGCACTTGTTCAGATGTGACTGACTTACTGTCATAACCACCCTGATTAAATATTACGTTTAATTGGAAAACAACCCGAGAATGAAAATCAAGCAAACTGAGCAACACCTACACATTAAAGTACTAGAACATACAGGGAGACAAAAAGTTCTGGATAACTGGCTCAGAGAGTATTTGTACATACCTCCAACAGCGCTCCACTGAACATTAAATGTTTAGCATAAATCCCCATGTGTATGTTCCTGTCTGTACCTTGTGTGTGACGGATAGTTAGATGCATTTGTTCTGTCTTGTCCCTCAGGGTTACATCAAACAGTGCCGCAAGAGGACAGACATGTTCAACGAGGAGCAGCTTCGCACCATCTTTGGCAACATTGAAGACATCTACCGGTTTCAGAGAAAGTTCCTGAAAGGCCTGGAGAAGAGGTTCAACAAGGAGCAGCCGCACCTCAGTGAGATCGGCTGCTGCTTCCTCGAACATGTAAGCTGAGTTGTGGATTCCACAGAACTCGTAAACAGCTTGTGGAGTTCAGATTTTCAGAATTTCAACATGATGCTGTGGATTTGACAAGAAAAACTGTAAGGAATGGCACAGACTAGTTAATAGTGTCAACTTGTCACAGTCTCTTTATTTTTTCTTTTGTTTTTAGAAGAAATCCAGCTGATTATAAAGTCCATTAATGTAGATGGTGCAGAAGGTACTTAGAGAACTGTGAGGGAACACTTTTTACCCAAACTGTTCTGCTGTCTCTAACTCTTTCTGTTCTTATTTTACGCACAGCAAACAGATTTCCAGATTTATTCCGAGTACTGCAACAACCACCCCAACGCCTGCGTCCAGCTCTCCAAGCTGATGAAGGTCAACAAGTACGTGTTCTTCTTCGAGGCCTGCCGACTTCTCCAGAAGATGATCGACATTTCTCTGGATGGCTTCCTGCTCACTCCAGTTCAGAAGATCTGCAAATACCCGTTGCAGCTGGCTGAGCTGCTCAAATACACCAACCCACAGCACAGGTGAGTGCAAACACTCACAGGGAGACGCTTCAGGAGATCCACTGGTGCGTGGAGGTTCTGGTGACGTCTATGACTTCCTCAAGAGACGCGTCTGATCCCATTCTGTATAAACAGATGCAATCAATGTCCATGATTTTGAGTTAAGGAGTGTTTTATTTGTGTTTGTTTTTACCTTGAAGTGGTCGTTTGACACAAACATTCACTGTGATTGAATAAAATATACAGCATGTCACAAAAGTGAAAATGTCCAAATTGGGCCCAAAGCATCCAGATGTTGTGTGGCCACCATTCGCCTTAACCCTCTTGGCCATGGAGCCATGACCAGAGCTCCACAGGTGGCCACTGGAATCCTCCTCCACTCCTCCATGATGACATCACGGAGCTGGTGGACGTTAGAGACCTTGTGCTCCTCCACCTTCTGTTAGAGGATGCCCCGCAGATGCTCAGTCGGGTTTAGATCTGGAGACATGCTCGGCCGGTCCATCATGTTCACCCTCAACTTCTTTATCAAGGCTGTAGTTGTCTTGGAGATGTGTTCGGGGTCGTTGTCATGTTGGAATACCACCATGTGGCCCAGTGTCTGAAGGGAGGGGATCATGCTCTGCTTCAGAAAGTCACAGTACATGTTGGCGTTCATGGTTTCCTCAGTGAACTGTAGCTCCCCGAGCCGGCAGCGCTCATGTCATGTCATGAATTACTGGAGGCACCAACAGAAGGGAGGTCACTCTTCACTGTGGTGTGTCAACCGATGCAACAGAGGGGCTCAGTGATGTGCTTTTAAAGTTTCTGGTCAACAATAAAGTTCTGTAGTCTACAGGAATACTTGAGGCTTTGATACTCAATATTTGCCAACAGGATGGAGTCAGTGTTGGTTTTAAACTTTTGTGACTCCAAGAATGTACATCCACAAATGTCCTGTTTTCATCTGTACACCTCACCTGCATGTAACGCTCTGATCTTTAGAGATTACCAAGATGTGGAGGCAGCCTTAAATGCCATGAAGAACGTGGCAAGACTGATCAACGAGAGGAAACGACGCCTTGAGAACATCGACAAGATCGCCCAGTGGCAGAGCTCCATAGAGGATTGGGAGGTATTTCATGAAACCTCTCTGTCCTCCAGTTGTCTCGCACTTATTATTGCCTGATACAGCAGCAGTAAGTCTCAGTGGTAACAACTGTGTGTGTGTGTGTGTGTGTGTGTGTTTTGATCCGTGCAGGGTGAGGACGTCCTCAGCAGAAGCTCTGATCTCATATTTTCGGGGGAGTTGACCAAACTGTCCCAGCCTCAGGCGAAGAGTCAGCAGAGAATGTTCTTCCTCTTTGACCATCAGATGATGTACTGCAAAAAGGTGCCTCAGCATTTTGAGCTGATCAATACTATTAATAGCGTACTAGAACATTTAAAGTCCACATACTGCAACTGAATAGAATGAATGATATTAAACAAAGCAGCCATGTTGGCTCCTGCTCAGTTCTTGCACTGATCAGAGGAGTTCTGAGCTAAACTTGCCGTCCTCATCGCTGCAGGACCTCCTGCGTCGGGACATGCTGTACTACAAGGGCCGGATGGACATGGACCACATGGAGGTGATCGACATGGAGGACGGGAAGGAGAAGGACTTTAACATCACCGTTAAGAATGCCCTGAAGCTGCGGTCGCTGGCTGGCGATGAAGTCCACCTCCTGTGTGCCAAGAAGCCCGAGCAGAAACAGCGCTGGCTCCGAGCCTTCGCCGATGAGAGGAGGCAGGTCCAGCATGACCGCGAGACAGGTCAGATAATCTGGCTTCATGCATGAAAACAAGCACTGTTGTTAGTCTTTTCATCAGGCAGTCCGTTACGTGGTCATCAGGAGTCAAACCGATGATCTTTTGGTGAGCTGACAGTGTCTTTAAAACCTCTCAGCCTCACAAACTTTTCATAAAAAGTCATAAAATGGAAAATCTTTCGTGTAGATCAAAGGTTACAGCTCTGATTTAGAAAGATGAAAGTGGCTGAACAGAGTACAATGGTTCAGACGTGCTGCCCTGTCTTAAGTGTTTGCTAATTCATTCCCTGGTTCAGTGATTAACTCCAACTGGATTCATGTCTAAGAAAAACCTTCCATCGTATTTTGAATCTGCTTCTCTGAATGCTTCCTGTTTAGAAGTCTTTCAGTGAATGGATAACTGTTTACTGAGACAGCTCCTTTTTTCCTGTGTTTGTCTTCTCAGGTTTCTCTCTCACAGAGGTCCAGAAGAAACAGGCCATGCTAAATGCCTGCAAAAGCCATCAAGCTGGGAAACCCAAAGGTATGCACACAGAGCAGAAAGCTACCTGAGTGTGTGTGTGTGGGGACATCAGGATTTAGCGATTTACATCAATAACAGCAACAAACAGGACAGACAGAATAAGTCTGAGCAGTGCACAGCTAACATCAACATAAAGCAAACAGCTAAATCAGTGGGATTATGAAGCATTTCAACCGTCTCCTCGGTCGACCCTGTCAGTCTTTAAACATGTTCAGAGGTACTGACAGGTAGAGAACAGTGGGATCAGTTAGTGAAGGACAATCGTATCGCTGTTTTAATAAAAGAAAACGAGAGCAGCAGGAGAAACGTGAGCCATGATGCTAACAGTAGAGTCGGTGCCATATCACTGGAATGTCAAACGACTGAAAGCTGTTTTATATCACAGTAATTGCATTAAGTGGAGCGGTAGGGTATTCTGTCTGATGTAAAATTAAAAACTAATAGTTTATGTTTACCGTATCCAAACATACAGGCCCGACACTGGGAACTCAACCAAAGTCAGGACACTTTTCATGACTGACGTTCAGATCTTTTATGTTTTTCAGTACTTTCTATGTCCTCTGTTATTACAGACGACAGACACAAACCTCCTCGGCGTGGACGATACCGGTGCTGAACACATGTCTGGACAAATGTTCTGCCATTCTTCTACACCAGAGATCTCCAGCTCCGGTCCTCCTGAGCTACTGTCCTGCAGGTTTAAGACGTTACTGAAACACACCTGACTCACATTAATGGATCTCCAACAGCTTGTTGTCAAGTTCTACACAAGTCTGTTAATGATCCATTAATGTGAGTCAGGTGTGTTGAAGTAACGTCTAAAACCTGCAGGACAGAAGCTCAGGAGGACCGGAGCTGGAGATCCCTGTTCTACGCTATTATCTTGAGCTGCCCTTTGCCGAAGAGGTTGTGATGCTCTACCGTTCTCTTTAAAATACGCCAAAGGTGTTCTGTTAAATTCAAGTAGGGTTACACATTTGACCAGATTATAGTTTCATTTATGTGCTTCTGCAGACTGGGAGTCATCTCGTCAGCCAGTATTTCTATATATCCACAGGCATATACTCTATCCCTAACAGAGTTTGGTCTTCAGCAGTGTGGTGGTGCAGAACTGTCGCCTCACAACTAGAAGGTCCTCAGTTTAAATCTTGGCCGAGACCTTTCTGTGTGGAGCTGTACCATTTCATTAAGTGCTCCAGCTTCCTTCCACAGTTCAAAGACATGCTGAGGTTAACTGGTAATTTTAAACTGGCCATTTAAACCTGTGCAGTGTCTGAAGCGCTTCCATCTTTCTTTTTCACAGCTAGTTTATGCAGTAGTGGTTCTGCTACTTTACTCTATAGCTCCGGATTAGCGCTGCAGCTGTGTTTGTCACTGTCAGAGCCCCGCTTCGGCCCATGCCAGACTCCCTATCCTGTCACTGTGGTCCTCTGGACCTGATCACAGCTACCGGAGACAGCTGTGGCAATCAGCTCACCTGAGTCTAATCAGCAACAAACAGCTCGTTCCTTCTCTTGGCGCCAGGTCACTAGCCGTCCATCAACCCGTCTCCTGCTTGCACCGGCAGTTTTGGTTTCATTTTGTTTACTGGTTCAGTTATTTAGTATTTTTCCTGTAGTTTGTTTAGCTTGTTTGTTAGTTTCCCTTTTTCATTATTAGATTATTAATTCCTTGTTCAGTTTCCGTGGAGTTCTGTTTATTATTCTGTTCCATCCATTCATTCATGAATTCCCTTCGTGACAGTCACCGACCTTTCTGTACCTTTTTCCGCCAGTAAAGAACCACTTTGACATGCACATAGACGCAGCTCATAGGTCTAAAACCCAGCAGGTTCTGGTGTTCACAGCTCGTTTTAGAGCCACGTATATGAGGTCGGGCTGATTGGAAATCACTGCTGGTCTGAATTGTGCTGAAACAATCACAGGCTTTCAAACATGTGTTTGTGATGCTGAGTTTCTGCTTTGGGGCCTTTATTTTCAATATAGTCTCACTAAAGTGTTGGATTTTGATTGTTCATGAGAGGAAATAATGCAGCTACTGAGAGGAAATTGAATAAATATTTCTACTCTGTGGCACAGGGGTGTACTCACCTTTGCTTTAAAGATCTTTAATCGCAGCAGAACTTGTTCCATTGGTTTACGTTGGACCAGCTGTTTATTTTATACAGTAAATACGTTTATCTTCTCACATGAACACCACAGCGCTGATATGTTGTGTCATCTGTCCTCAGCGTTGACCAGACCCTACTACGACTTCCTGCTGCGACAGAAACACCCCTCCCTTCCCACCGCTTTGCCACAGCAACAGGTCTTCATGCTGGCCGAGCCCAAGCGCAAAACCTCCACCTTCTGGCACAACATTGGCAGACTGACACCTTTCAAGAAGTAGAAAGAAAATTAAAAAAGGAAAAGAAGAGCTGTGGAGAGAGAGAGAGAGGGAAGAGGAAGAGGAGGAGGAGAAAGAGAAGAGCTCGCTGCTCGTGCCTGAATAGACCCTTTTGGAATCTTCTCTTTTCTTTCCTACTTGTACCATTGCCCATATTGATACGGTGATTTATTGTATAGATGAAAATGATTATGATGATGATGATGATGAGGAGGAGGAGATTATTTTTTGAAAGCACTTTATAGGTTGGTTAACAATCAGACTTGAGAATGGTCTCCTGGAGAGTCAAACTGGGAGAGTGGACTCTTGATTACCTTACTGCTATTACATCTCCAATCGAGCGCCAACTGGTACTAATACTACTACTGTACTGCTGCAAGCGAGCGTGGGACTCCTGGCTGCGCTGCCTCTGTGAAGACATTGCCTGTCGACGAAATCGTGTAGTTTATTTCCACTGTTCTGTTGTTTTATTATTTGACAGATGCCAACTGTTCATAGTGCCAGATGATTTGTTTTTATATTCGTTTGTTCTGTGTGTGCTTATGGAAAAAAAAAAAAAAGGGAACATTGGGGGTCAAATTTCTAGTGCTTTTCTATGTGTAAATATATAATTTCAGGATCATTTCAGCTTTGATTTTAAACATTTTGTGATCTCCATCCAGCCCCCGAATTGGTTCTGTGTTTCTCTGGTGCATTTACTGTATTGTGCAAACACTTGACAGACGACATCGACAGCAGCCCAAAGAAGACTCCACTCATCTCGCGTTAGGAGCTTTTTATTCAGATAGCAGCGACCCACACATCCCAGCAACACACATTCCTCGAGTCTGATCCTCGACTCCTCCTGATGCCTACCATGCCAATGAAAGTAAACATCCTGCTCTTTGTTTCCTTTCTCTTTTTTCGCGTTCCGTTCCGTTTTGTTTTTTGAAGTGCCATTTGAAGTGTGTCATGGACGACTTACAATGACATGCATGGATGTGATGAAAACATACTGTGAAGAATATTTTTTATATCTGATGAACCCTGCTATATTTAACCAGAAGTGAGGTTTCATGTGCTACTAGGCTGACACACACACACACACACACACATACACACACACACACGTGTTATTTTATCTACCTGTACTTCTGATATCCAGTATTCCTGCTATGTGTATCTGGTTTCCAATATAATCTAATTTCAGATTAATGCAGCCCAGTGATATCAATGAAATGTACTCCTTTCACCTTTATGTTGAAATGTTTTAGCTTCTGACAATATTAAACATTCCTAAGCTGACAAATGTGGCTGTCAGTCAGGCTGGTTCTTCTATTTCACACTTGAGCGTTGGACACGTGAGCAGCTGCAGCTTTAACTCTCAGATTAAATCAACGGCGTGCAAGTTTCAGCTCTTTAAAGGACCAGGCCGGTGTTTTTGCAAGTTCAAGACCCTGAACTACAAAACCTTGTGTTAGTATTTTTAATGCTTTTGCTGACAGTTGTCCAAAGCATGGGCTGCAAGGTGTCTCAGTGGTTAGCACCGTCGCCTCACAGCTAGAAGGTCGCCAGTTGGCCGGGATCTTTCTGTGTGGAGTCTCCATGTTCTCCCCGTGCAGCGTGGGTTCTCTCCGGGTTCTCCGGCTTCCTCCCACAGTCCAGAAACATGCTGAGGTTAATTGGTGATTCTAAATTGTCCGTAGACTGGTTACCTGTCCAGGTGAACCTGCCTTCACCCTGAGTCAGCTGGGATAGGCTCCGCCCCCCATGACCCTGGTGAGGATGAAGGTGTAGAGATGATGGATGGATGGATGTAGCTACATTGCAGTTTGATTGAGTTTTTGACGTGCGACCATCAGCTATCTAGAACAGTATTAAGTTGATTTCTACTTTCCAAAGGGACATGCAGAAAAGTGTCCAAGGCTAATTGGTTGATCATTATTATTCATTTTACTGGACTGATGCATTCACAAAGTGTTTGGGAAACCAGGTCCAGACGGAGGAAGAGTCCTCATGTTCTGTGCTTGCACATAAATGGTGACGACAGGAGGATGGTGTCCAATGGGGGAAGTCTACGGAAAGGAATGTTCCGCGGTTGTTGTAGGCGGCTGTGGCTCAGGTAGAGCAGTTGTCCTCTGTTTCTAAGGTGGCAGTTTGGCAAAGATTACTAACAAATAGTCTAAAGTACTTATACACCGGAACAAAACATTTTAATTTTGCTCAGTGTGGATACAAGCAGTGGAGGACAGCTGTAGACATCAGAATGAACTGACCTACCTAACAACACACATCTCATTTACAACCCTAGATACAAACAGTTCTGTGTACGTCCATGTCTCTGTGGACAGGCTGCTACTTCTGCCATCTGTGCATCTGGGCGTATTGAGCAGCATAAGACTGCCTGGTGGTGTGCTGTCCGTCCTCTGTTTCTGATCCAGAGTCCTCTTCTTCTTCCTCCTCCTCGTCCTCTTCTTCCTGCTCCGGCGTCTCTTCCACAGCTCTCTGGTGCTGGAAGGTGTTCCGAGACTACAGATAAAACACACTCAGAAATTGCTCAGAGCGTCATTTTAGTTTTTCTAATTCTGAGATTATGACAACAAAAGTAAAGTGCTCACCCTCCTGTGCTGTTGTCTGTGGCTTTGACTTGTGGTGGAGGCCAGCGCTGATCTGAGACTTTGGGATTTTAGGGAGGCTGGAGGAGGACTGGGGTAGTGACTTATGGGGGAAGAGGAGCTGCTGTTCAGAGTCGTGCCCAGAGGTCCTGTCATGGAGTCGGACATCTTGATTCGTCCACTGAACAGCTGTGGAGACAGGAACATAATTACTCCTAAAACAGGGCTTCAAGCGTTAAAACGAATTAGTTTTTACCATTTTATTTTACAGGCATACATCCATACTTTACGTTAGACCAATCATACCCTAAACACTGCCAAAAATCTCATTCCCAGTCATTTTTGTTATAATAAACAGTAAATAACAAAGCAGGAACTTGTCTTTCTGCGTAGGATCAGCAGAACTAATGGAAACATATAGAGACTGAACAAGAGGGGTCCCAGGATCGACCCCTGAGGAACCCCACAGGTCACGGCCATTCGGTCTGAGACACAGCTACCAATCTCAACAAAATACGTCCTGTTCTCCAGATAGTCACTATGTCAATTTCTGTTTGTTGCTGAGCAGGACGTGTTAAATGTCTCTACAGGTTGTTGTTTTAAGCGTTATCATCTGTATCAAGCTACCTGCAGATCCTTTTCGGTGTCCATTGCCTCCAGGTTCTGGTATGTGTGTGTGTAGACCTCCAGCGCTTTAGCATGGAAGAGCATCTCCACCGTGATGAAGTCTGTGAAGATCCTCTGACAAAAAAAACAAAGCAATCATGTTGTCACTCAAACACTGATGCATACAGCATGTATGGACGTATGAGACTGACTTTGATATCCTCCAGTTTCTGTCTCTGGAAGTCAGTAATCGTCTCCTCGAGCTGTCTGATGCTGCGCTGGGCGTTGTTGGAAGCCTTCTGGGCGTTTACTTCTGCCTGTTGATGAACAAATGCACAGTAAAAAGTAGACACTGTTGTTTAAAATATGCTGTTTAAATGGCTTGATCTGACACTTAAGCTCACGGTGGGGCTCAGTGATGGGATGACATGAGATAACCAGAACATCAGCTACCTGAGACTGAGAGGTCTGGTCAAGGAAATATTCTCAAGTAGAATCATGTGCAAGTTTAAAACATTTGAGGGTATTTACACAAATGGGTTTTTTTGTATTTTTCCTAATAAGATCCACAGACATCTAAAGGCCCCCCCAGCAGCTCTCTGTGGCCCCCTAGTGGGCCGTGGCCCCCCTGTTGAGAACCACCGGTCTACATCTCCAAAGCTGCTGTATGTACATCTTTCAATATATATAAGGCATGGCCTCTTGACCTACAGTGAGCCATTAGGATTGACTGTAGCTGGTGTGGTGTGTTTAGACTCTGCAAGTCTGAACCTGGAGGAGCCGCTGGAACCTCATCATGATATGCAAGGTCTTTGTAAGTGTATGTAAGGTATTTTTCACAACAATAGTTTACATTTTTAATGAATCTGAGGTCATGAGAAGAGTCAGTGAGGGAGGATACAATGCTCTGTCGGTCCGCTGGATCCCTCAGACGTATTTTCTCCAGTTGCCGCAGCTGTTTCATCTCCCTCTTCAGGTCAGCGTTGAACTTCTTCAGATCAGTCTGAAAGGTAGGTTTTAAGAAATGTATCTACTGGTTAGCAGGTTGGCCACCATTTAAAATAGAAGGAGAGATGCTGAGAAGTTCACCCGTGGGCCACATTATTAATAACTTTAACTCTGAAAGTTCATGTGTGAGAGAATCATTTATGTAACTACAATAACTTATAGTGTAATAAAATATGTTGTCATTGGGCTACCCAGTGTGTGAACTCATCTACGTTATGTCACAAAAGTGAGACGATTTTCCATCCATCCATCATCTCTACACCTTCATCCTCACCAGGGTCATGGGGGGCGGAGCCTATCCCAGCTGACTCAGGGTGAAGGCAGGTTCACCTGGACAGGTAACCAGTCTATCACAGGGCTACACTTAGAGACAGACAACCAAGTACACTCACATTTACACCTACGGACAATTTACAATCACCAATTAACCTCAGCATGTTTCTGGACTGTGGGAGGAAGCCGGAGAACCCGGAGAGAACCCACGCTGCACGGCGACCTTCTAGCTGTGAGGCGCTAACGGTGCTAACCACCGAGACACCTGCAGCCCCTGAGACAATATTTTCTATTTTTAACGTTTGTGGCCTCTTTTTGTCAGAGCATTGTTTACCACTACATGTAAAACGGTTAAATTCTTTAAAGATTTGAATGAGAATGATTTCAGTGCACAAATTGTTTTGCATTTACAGGATGTACAAATATTTTATTAGATCTTTTCACTGAAGAAATGACACTTTGCTGCCATGTAAAGTCGTCAGTGTGCAGCTTGTACATTTACTGTCCCCTCAAAATAACTCAACACACAGTCATTAATGTCTAAACGACTGGCAACAGAAGTGAATACGCCCCGAAGTGAAAATGTCCAAACTGGGCCCAGTTTGCCATTTTCCCTCCCCGGTGTCATGTGACTATTAACACATCTCCCACTGTACTTTAAAAATGTTTGTGCAGTGACAGGACTGCTGCTATTTTTGTTGTAAACTGTGAATGACAATAAAGGAACTCTAGTCTACTTTCTATTCTATTTAAAAAAATAGACCATTTCTATTCACATGAGTTATTTTTTCTGATGTAACACCAACTAGAGTTCCTTTTAAATCCATTCACGGTGTTTCTTTTAGAGTTATTCAGCCCTGAAAGTTAGTTTCATTTCAGCTCATCAACATCTTCATCACAAAAACAACTCTGAGCTGCAGAAACGTAGGATCTACAATATGCAGAAGTATTTCACATTTCATTTTGAAAGAAGGAGGGTGTGAGGAATAAGTTTTGATCTGGATTAACGTCTCCACAGAACAGTCAACTGACATTAGCTTCCTTTAGATACATCAGTATGTCACACATGTACAACCAAACTCACCCTTTTGTTCTTGACGATATCTCCGTAGGCTTTGAGAGGACGAATAACTCTGGTCTCCAGTCTTTCTACCTGCAGCAGTAAAGCGTTTATCAGGACAACGATCACATGCAGAAGACATACAACACACTCATGCATGGACATGTGCAGGGTTTCTGACCTCAGCCTGCCTGTAGTCCTGCACCATGGCGAGGTCTTCTGCTAGGTTCTTCAGGCCAAGCTGAAGCTCAGGGTCCTCTGTCCTGCAGAAGTCAAAGAGCCGAGCCACCAGCAGGTCGGCCTTGTCCCTGAGCTTGGCTGTTTTCCTGGTGTAGGAGGCCAGCAGGGAGCAGATCTCACCCAGGTGCTTCTCAGCGTGCACCACAGTCTGCTCCATCGTCTTCACCTGAAGATCCCTGCTGGGACACATAAAAAATGGACAAGGACATGTAGCCGTGTAGCACGTTCAGAATAACCGAGCTTAGCATCCCCAAGCCTACAGAGTTAAACAGCCTCAGCAATGTTGTCTCTGGATGATGTGAAGCATCAGAACATTACCTGGAGAAGAGGTTGTTCATGTTTGATCTGTCGTTCTCACCACAGTTCTTCAGCTTCCTCCTTAGTCTCACGAGTGTCAACTGTTGCCATGGAAGCACCGACAACAGATGGTGGGAGTGGCTGAAGTGTCCGCGTTTCTCCACACGATGGCAGCAGAGCGTTGTTTTATGGTCGTCTACTGAAAAAGAGTTTTTCTGTGTACATCTGTCAGACTTTTCATTTCCCAGTTTGTTCACATTTAGTCCCTCTTTAGGTCCTGATTCCTCCCACCAGCCATGTGAACAGTGGAGGCAAAGAGGAGCTACAAAGAGAGAGGAGTTGAACAAAATGAGACATATTGGCTTTGCTAAACATGACAACACATGTCAATCATTTTATTATCATTTTCACATTTACTAATTAAATTTTCTGGTAATATGATCTGAAAAAAATTGAAACAATTCATGAAAACACACATAAAAATAAACATAATGTGTTGCTGTATTTATACCCCACAAAAGTAAAAGTGTCTCCAACAAGCATGTCATTGTTATTACAGCTTTACTCTGTTCTACTGCGCATTTATTTCAGATGTCACGTCATAGAAACACCTGAACTCAGCGGGTTTAAGAGTCCGTCATTATGCCAAGTATCAGGAAGCTGTGAGACAGTGCACATCCGTCACAGGTCCGATTTTCTCTGATGGGCCGTGAAGGCAGCAGAAGCCCCGCCCCCTGAGGACCCACTCAGCATCAATGGTGGCAGAAGACAGAGACTCAGTCAGGTGGAGGTGGAGGTAAGACCAAAAACTTTAACTCACATGAGCTGCATTTCTTAAAATGTCCTACAGCTGTGTGGAAGCAGAAATAAGTTCTGATAGGAGACATTCTGTTCAGCACACAGCCTATAAAAACTTTACCAGAGACCTATATCATATCATATATGTGGATTTTTATTACACAGTGGATTTAGATGACTATATAACTATAACTAAGATGGGCTTTTAATTTCAAAATATTGTTTTTGTCATTTTAAAAATGCAAAATAGACTTTGCATTATTTAATTTCCCTGTATTTTTAGTTTATTTTATTTTTATTTTTAAAGCAAACTAATGACATTATTTTATTTGTCTCACATCAGAGCGGTTTATGTACAAAGCTGTCAGTTATCAGTTTCTTTCCAGACAAAAGCTGAACTTTTAATTTCTTATGAAGCTTTTTGCTCTGAGCTGGAGTTCTGTTGGCTGAGAGCCGGTTGGATCCGCCCTGATCTGTGCTCTGCTGATTATAGTTTGAATGACAGTGTGTCAGAGAAACTGTCAGCCGGTGACTCAGCTGCACAGCGAAGGCCCACATTTATACCCAAAGTCTGCCTCAGAGTTTGTTCGTTTTCCCAGATCATGCTGTGTTACTGATATCTTACAACGTCTGTATTAATGTGTGTTGATATTTTATTGATTGTTTTGTTAGGTTTAGCATTTTTCACTGAATTGGAAAAGAAAATGAGTTATTTCCATCCTTGTAACAGCCAGTGTCCAGAACGAAAGCATTAATTTGAATACTTTAATTTTACTGATTATACTTTTCATACAGAGGCACAGTGATATTCAGAATACCAAGATATTTTCTACATTGGATTTGTCCAAATAGGAGACGTGATCACACTAAACCTGTATGAATATCACATCATTATCAAATTAAATTAATGAAGTGCAGCATTGAAGACATACATCTTCATATAGAGTAAATAAAAACCATCATTTTAGAATGATGTGCTACGTTAGCTGTTGTAACCCTGTCTCATAGAAAGGACATTCCTATAAAACTGAATTACTTTCTGGAGTATCTACAAATCTAAAAAAAACAAAAACCCAAAAGGTTCCCATCTGGCCCCATTAGAATGAATTGTTTTAGAGAAATCCAACGATGTCAGAAAGCTAAATGTGTGAACAAACCACCGTTGTTTTGATTTTTGGTTCTTTTGAAGCACATCCTGCAGGCATCAGAGATGCTGTGTTCATCCTTTCTGCTGGCGCTGCTGACTGTGAACTCAGTCACAGGCTACAGTAATGGGAAGGTGGGTGCTGCCTGTGGAGACATGGTCCCTCAGCATGGCTACGAGCCCAGCCCGGACCCGTCCCCGTACAACGTCACTGTGGATAAATCCACGTTCAGCCCTGGTGACCGCATCACAGGTACGTCACCACGATCTGGTTCTACAGTCCACTAACACGTTATCGCTTCTGTTCGGTGACACACGTCTGATTTCTCATCCACATATTCATCGACAGTGTCTTTACAAGTGGTCTCCTCTGACCCCACGTTCTTCAAGGGGTTCTTGATAGAAGCTCGGGATGCTGGGAAATTAAACTCCCCGGCGGTGGGATCCTTCACCCTGACTGACCCTCATGAGTCTCGACTTCTACAGTGTGGACACACTCAGGCAGGTGTCACTGTGCCCAGGATGTCTTGGATTTGGTGTATAAGCACCGTTTCTATCAGCACAACAGTCATGTCGTACTTGCTGCTTTTTAATCACAGATAGTTATACAGACAGAGATTACTACATCTTCATTAGAACCCATCTCTTAATGGGTTCTTGTGTCCTGTGGTTATTGTTTGAACATCAGCTCATGGTAGCTGCATGCTCATACACACAATACAACAAATTATGGATAAAACAGCGAATAAAATCTACTGATGCCTTGTTTTTATTAAAATTAATCCGGCTAAACATACTTAGCCTGCCACCCATATTGACTATTCGCCAAATGTGATGTGATTCATCTCTGAGATTCTTAGACAAGCTGAGCAAAACATTCCCTCGTCTGACTGAACTGGTTGTTGTGTTTTCGTTCTTTTATTGTGTGATGTTGTGAGTCTCTGTCATCTGTAGAGGTCTGCAGTGAGCCACAGGAGAAGTTCAACAAAGACTCATGTTCAAGCTGTGTGGGAGTCTCCAGAAGATCCTCCACAGAGAGTCCAGTTCCTGTGAGTACTCAAGACACTTAAAGCCATGCTCGAGTGCTCGGTTACATTAATTATTATAGACAGACTCATTTAATTTTGACTCCCAAAAGCTTGTAATTCGAGGTGTGTCAGAAAAGTTGGGATCTCAAACTGACAATCTAGTCTGTCAAACAGTATTTCACTGTGAGTCATACGTGAGTATCTCAGTGCATTTGTGGTATGTTGCTGCAGTGTGACGGTGGTGCAGCACTATGAGGTGTACTGGGTGAGGACTGCAGGCCCGGTGGTCCGTCTGAGAGGAGCCACTGCTGCTCCATCCACTGCTGCTCCATCCTCTGATGCTCCATCCTCTGATGCTCCATCCTCTGATGCTCCATCCACTGCTCCTCCATCCTCTGCTGCTCCTGTCCAGACTACCAGCCCCACTGCTCTGTCTGCACCGGTGAGGTTTTAAAATGTTGTATTTAGTGTCATGTGATGTGCGCTATTTTCATATTGGCTCATGGTTACACATTAGAAATAGTCACATCAGAAAACTATATCAGGCATGTGTAGAGTTATTCAGCCTATTTTTAGTTGGACCTGAGCAGAAACAGGTGTAACTGGTGGATTTCACCGTATGTTTGAGGTATCGAGTGTGATCATGTTGTGTCGAGCATCCCAGCGGGCACTGGGGGGGAACAGATTCATTTTACATTTGTTCCTGCGTCGTCACTAATGAATCAAGTAAATGTGATTGTACGGACGTTGCCCGGGGCTGTGCTCACTGCTGTTGCATCCTCTACAAGTGAGTCTCTTTTTAAAGGAGTAAGAATTTCAGATGTGTAGACAAACTATTACAATTTGTTGACGTGACTACAAATCACTGTTATTATTTACTTGATTTTCATACTAAAGAACTAAATACATGCATGAAACAAAAAAATACTCAACAAAACACATGGGCAGCCTTGAAAAGATGACTTGATCCCATCCCAACATTTCTGATGGTTGGAGGCAGAAAGCATGACATTTATGACCTGTGACCTTTTGTCAGAACTTTATTTGCATCACGAGTACAAAATGTGTTTGTGTGTAATGAAATAAAATGTGTTACCTGGAGATGAATATAAGGACAACTGTGTCCTAAACAGCATTTGCTGAACTTTATTTATGCTTAATGTTAAACACCAATAAGGCTATTATCCACAGTAGTGTTATTTTAAGAATGTCAGCCGAACACTAAACTCTCGTCTTCTTCCTCCTCAGTTTACGTCAGTGGGGTGTGGCCACAGTAAGTCCTGCCTCAGAGACCCGGTGGGCTGTCGGCCCGAGTCGGATCCCGACTGCTTCTTCTTGTCCTTCATCACTGACGCATCAGGCAGCAGCGTGATGTTTGAACTGAGCGGGCCGGCGGACGGTTACGTGTCGTTTGCTCTGTCTCTAGACCGATGGATGGTGAGTTTCATTATGAAGTGTAAACATCTCTTTATTACAAAACCCTGAACAATAACTTCTTTAACCTAAACAGTTACTCACACTGACGTTTGTGGAATAAAAATATGAAATGCTGGAGTGCACCTTTCCGTCTACATTTTCTTTTACTTTATTTATATCATTCATTTTAAAGCATCTTGTCGTACTTTAGATGTTCAAATGTGTCCTTCTTTCTTTCTTCCTGTCAAAATTAATTCAGCTTGGCTTCATGTTTTTATGTACGTGGATGTGAACATGTGTCATGAAACAGCCTGAAGGTGGTCACATGGTCACCTTTAGATGTACAGACTACATCTAAACATACAGATTTAGTTCACAAAAATAACTAAGAATCAGTGTTTTATTATTTATTTATTGTTTTTAAAGGAATTTACGGCGTTTTTACATGAAAGAACATCTGACTACAAATAAAATGGCTACTGACAGAGCAGCTACATGACATCATAATAATAACAATAACTAACAAGAACAAACGTTTTAATTTATGTCATGATGTTTTAGTTTTTAATCACATGACTTAGTTTTGAAATTGTGGTCAATAGTTAATTCCCATATTCTAAGAAGGACTTCCTGGGGATTGTTTAAGACACAGTTAAATTTGGGGACTGAAGAGAGAGGAAGAGTAAATATACGATATGTAAATATTTCTGCCGTTGTAGGGAAACGATGACGTCTATCTCTGTGTGAATGATGGAGACAGAGTCAGCATCAGTGCTGCGTATGTCTCTGGACGAACACATCCTGAGTCGGCAGCAGAGGTAAACATTCACAGCATCATGAACAGCAACAAGTTTTAACAGACAGTTACTCGTCAGTGCTGCTCCCTCTGTTTCCAGGAGACCCTGTGGGGTCGGGCCTGGAGGCTGGCTGATGGGGTCATCCAGTGCCGTTTCCATAGAAACATCATCCAACCTGACAGGTTCAGCTTCAACCAGAGCTACTTCCTGTTTCTGGCACACGGCAGCTCTCACCAAGGTAAGACGGGAGTGACCGTGTGTAGTGATGTCCAGGTTCCAGTAGGTTGTAGGTTTTAAAGATCAAACGAGGTAAAGTGACCACCTCAAGGAATGTGTTACGTAACATCAGGCAAGAAAGAACTTATTTCAGAATGACATCCATTTGTGTTTGCCGGTAACTTGAGTGCTCGAGTCCCTGAGATCACAACCCCCCCCTAGAGAGTCTGAGATTCAGGTTTGTAGATGTTTAGAAGCTGGTGTAGCAGTGATGTGGTGAGTGAGGAGCGGACGGAGTGAATGAACGCTGCCTCGGTTATAAAGCAGATCAGTGGTTGGCTAGTAGTTATCGATTGGACAGAAGAGGCCATGTGACATCCTGATTTGGTGCCTGTCTGAAATAAGCTCCATGGAAGAGAAGGAGAAAAGACCTTCTTCTCAGACTTTTACCACAGGACAGATATGTGACATGCAGTCTATCATTAACCGTCATTTGGCTCCTACAGAATAACCAACCACTTCTCTGCACAAGTTAATTAGTTGGAACTTCTGCCTGTTGATGTAGATGTTGGCTCACCAGGTCTTATTAACCCGACATCATTGTCTTTCTAACTTTCTACAGCTGAACTTTGACTGAAACTGCATGAGGCTGATGATATAAACTGCTTTTCTACACTATCTTATCTAGTTGTTTCATAGTTATTATCATTACAGTCATCTATAGCAGAGCTTCTTAACCTTTCTGATTTAGGGAACCAACTCTTCCTGTACAGTCTGGCCTGGGGCCCACTCAGATATCAACACATTAAGTGATCTTGAAGCTTGGACGACTTCAGAGCTCTGTTAAGCCACATTCCACACACTGCCGTCTGGCCTCTGCCTCAGTGCCTCCGGCCGTACTGGATAAAGTCTGGATTGTACTAACGAACACATTCAGCCCTCTGAGGGGGTCTGTCCTTAGGTTTATCTTTATTTGTACTTTTTAAAAAAACGTCTCCATAACTTGTTGTATTGTTACTTGCTCGTGTCTTCTTCTGCTCTCAAGCGTCCCAAACAAGTGACTGATGTAATACTGCCACCGGTGGTGGGAGGAGATATTGCAACTGACTGTCTCATGGATAACAGCATGCGGCCCTCGAGGCCCACAGGTGCAAAACTAAAAGTCTAAAAGGCCCTATGGTTAAGAATCTGTGATCTATAGTAATTGTGTATGTATAAAACCCTTAAAGGCAACACAATCTGCATGTGGCTGGTTTAGTGGTTTAGTGTGTTGCTGCTCTGCACCATCCAGACTATCAGCTGATGCCGTCCTCTCCCCTCCAGTAAGAAAACTCTCTGTGATTGACAGCATGGGGATGAACTGAGACTGGGACTTCCTGTTACTGTCAGCTTCTCTCTGGGTCTTCATTTGGCATAAAAATATGACCAAATTCACAGCATGATCAGTACTTTTGTTGCTTTTTATTTGTTTGTTTTTTTTGCATGGCGAGTTTTTCAGACGTTCTAAAATCTGTGGTTGAGCTGAGAGATAGAAGTGACCGCTGCTTCACGTGTAGTTTTAATCGGCTGCATTTCAGTCACAACTTCAAATTTATTCCAGCGTTTAACAACAGAAACAAAAAAAAATATGTAAATGAGGACAGTTTTATTGGGAAGGCGGTCGTGTTAAAATGCAAGAAAACAGTTCAAGTTGCATTGAAGTAAAACAAGCAACGAGAAAACACAGTAACACACCATGTCTGAAAGTCCCTAAGCTTTCTACAGAGCTCTGATCTGACCTGTCCCATGATGTTTTAGGTCAGGGGTCTCCAATCCTGGTCCTCGACGGCCACAATCCTGCATGTTTTAGACGTTTCCAACACACCTGATCAGCTCATCATCAAGCTCTGCAGAAGCCTGATAACCATCCTGATCATTTGAATCAGGTGTGTTGGAAGAAGGAAACATCTACAACATGCAGGATTGTGGCTCTCGAGGACCAGGATTGGACACCCCTGTTTTAGGTCATACAAACTGTAGGTCACAAAAACATTCAGGCACCGAGGAGCCTGTCTGACTGTTCATGGAGATGCTTTGAGTGAGGCTGAGGTGGCCGCTGTGGTTCACATTCCAGTTAATGTGCATTTATTTTAGATCCTTGCATGATTCACACTGCTGAGGAACACATTACTTCCTCTTTCACTGCTGCTGGAAAACATTGACACAGCCAGTTGAATATTCTAACTTTAAACTTGATGCATGTGAAACTAAACTGTCTGTAAATGTCGCGCCTCCTCCTGTGTTGTGTAGCAAAACAGCGTCACTTGTGTAGTCTCACACAGAGCATCAAAAGTAAGAATACATGTAACAGCCTGATCTGGCTCAGAGTGAAACTAACGACACTTTATAATTAAAATCGCCTCGTTTAAAGAGGTTAGCGTGAAGAATACGATCTCCTCTTCTCCAGAAGTGTGCCTTTACTCCGAATTGGCGCTCGATGACTATTATCAGGCTCTGGTGGAGGTGGGAGACGTCCTGGTGTCTCTGTAGATGTTGCATTTAGGTGGGAGTTTTGGATCAACCGTCTTCTGAAATGATGTCTGGACTCTCTTTGTGTTGCTTTGTTTGTTCTGCTGCTACAGTCGTCATAACTTTGTCGCTTCAAGGTGTCATCCACAGACACGCTCGCCAGCCTCTTACCTCCACCGGTCAGAAGGTGATTGCTGGACATCCAGAAGATCTCCGTGGCTCCCGGTCTCCTCTGCTCATCAAGCTCCATGGTTTGTTGACATTTGCTAACATATGTGTTCAGTATCTGACTGAAGGCTAAAGTCGTAGTACTTTCAGTTTAGAAAAACACAGTATTTGGTTCGTGTTTGCTCGTTTGCCAGCCATGCAGAAGATGCACAGGATGCATGAAGTGACGTCAGCGCACAGAAAGTTTGGTCAGCAATCCTTGGCAAAGTTCCTACATGCATGTTTGAGGATTTGTGTCATTACATGGGGATGTCCCTTTTGTTTGGCGAAGGAAAAGAGAAGCATTCAGCTCCAAGAAACCCCTCCTTGTGGTCAAGGCCGGTGGAGGGGATGTAGAGTTTAGGGGGAGTTTTTTGCGTGGCAGCCATGTCAAAGCAAACTGTAGGACAATATTATCATTCAGGAGGAAAACAGTGTCCTTGGACAGCTTCCACCATGTCAGTGATCTCAAACCCAAAGAAACGGTTAACAGAAATGATATCAGCGTTTTGGTGTGGCCCAGCCAAAGTCCAGACCTGAATCTATGAGGGGAACCGTGGGCTGAGTAACCCATAAAGCTGAGGTCTTGGCTGGACCCACATCAGTACCTGCGGTCTACCTTCCCAGGTGTGCTGATGCTGACTGCTTGGATGTGGACGACCAGCACGGCCGTCTTCATCGCTCGCCATCGCAAACACTTGTGGCCCGACACGACTCTTCTGGGACAAAAGCTCTGGTTTCAGGTGGGACCAGGACAACACAGAATTCCTCAGTTTGCTGTTTCCAGTCTCTGGATTTAACGCAGTGGTGAGACATTCTTCATCCAGTATTTGAACAGTCCCCCTTTCTCTCCTTTTCTGTGCAGCTCCATCGAACTCTGATGCTCCTGGCTGCTGCCCTGACTGTTGTGGCTTTCACGCTGCCTTTCATATACAGGAGGGGATGGAGCAACGTAAGTCAGTGTTTCTACCCCCTCTGTGCGTCCACCTGCCCCTCCATCTGTCTAACCGGCTCTTTTTAATTTCAAAAGCTTTTTCCTGAGTGTCTTAGTCAGACACTCGTCTCTACGTCGTTCTGTCTTGTTCCTGTATCGGTGGACATCAGACAGGCTGTGTGTCGGGGCGTATGTGCATATAGATTATAAACAAGGTAGAAATCAGCAGCAGTTGCAGATTTTTCTATAAATAAGGAATGATATTGAGGTTTTTCTGACCTCCCACTTGTTCCCAAAGACTATTTCTCTTGTAAATGTGTCACATAGGAGACCTCATTTTTAGAAGTTAAACAACAGCTCTTGTTTAAGCTCTTCAGCTTCATTATTGCAGCTAGACATTTCCATGTTACTTTGAACAAACTGATTTCTCCTATATTTTAAAAACAGAGACGATTACAACCCTGGGAAACAAAGAGGAATTTATATGAACAGTAAACACGTCTGTAGCATCCTGAACTCCAGTATCGTGTCGTATCTAAACGCCATGTTGGCTTCCTGACCGTCAGACATCAGACCATCTTTACACCTGACACACACTCGACTTTCACCTCATCATTTGGAAGCAAAATGTTATCAAATGAGGTACATCAGGGATGCAGCTAAGCCCCTAATTTGATAAAAGACATTTTATTTAATTTTATTTATATAGCGCCAGTTCACAATACATGTCGTCTCATCGCACTTTGCATAGTAAGTTGAAGACTTTACAAATGAGATCCATCATCTAATTTTAATCTTCTCTACATTTATACTAATAGACTAGTCACAACTCTTAAACAGTCTTCACAGTCTCGATTAGTCCTGCAAGTCAAAGACATTAAGTTCCCTTTATATACAGATGACCTGGTTCTCCTGTCTGAAACAGAACACAGCTTAGATTAGATAGACAACCTCCATGAAAGTCTGATTGTGATGTTTCCAGTCCAGTTTCACAGCAGGAGGAGCCACACTTTACCAGACAATAGAATACAACTTCTTGGGCATCACGATCAGTGTATTTGTGAGTTTTGGTAAAGCAGTAAAGCAGATGATGCTGAATGACTGAACCACCATTCAGCTCATCGAGCACATTGTCCAGAACACACGACTGTAGTGTTGAGACTCTCCAGAGAGTTTGTTGTAGTTTGATGGAGACGTGGCTTCTGTCTTTATCACTCTTTTGTTCAGTCAAACAAACTTTATTCCTCCAAAGTATTCAGTTCGTGTAATTGAACTTTCTTCTGCTGTGAACTAGCTTGAAGCTAAAACTGTTGAGTGTGCATGTTCTCCTGGAGCTGCTCGGCGGTGTGCATGTCTGTGAATGACTCAGCGCCGTTAGTCACATGCTGTGAGTGTCTCAGTGTTGAATCCATCCAAGCATTTGTTCCTCCTGACTCACCGGAGAGGCTGTGCTTTCAGGACCAACAGATGCAGGTTTTTTTTTTTTTGTTTGTTTGTTTTTTTTCCACTGTCTTAACTCCTGCTTAATGGAGGTGCTCGGGCATGGAGGTATCCACTGATCAGCAGCTAAACCACCTGCCTGGTGCTGTGTAGGTTCTGTGCCACTTTGGAATTTGGAGAAATTAAATGTAGTTGCATCAGGTTATTAGTTGCTTACATACATGTAGCGGTGATGATGACAGTCGAGTCTAAGTGGGTCAGAACAGAAAGCACAAACTTCACATAATTCCAATAACTGGGTCACATATCTGGCCTATTATGTATTAGTTTCTGTACCCTATGCTATAATCCTATTTTACATCCTGAGACTTTTATTATCTTCTTATTCCTAAAAAAAAAAAAAAGAATAGACCAGAAAATAAACTATACCTGCAAAAAGCAAGAACACAGAGAGGACTCAGCTCTTCTGATAGAGTGTTTGATTTCAGCCCATCCTGACACTTTTTAATGATCTATATTCAAGATCAGCTTTATTCGTCGCATACACATTTATACACGGTACGATGTGCAGTGAAGCGTGTTCTGTACCAGCATCCAGCTTCAATAAAAAGAAAAATAGAGAAATTTAAAAAAAATTTAAAATAAGTGTTCAAGAAATTTATAATTTATATAAATAATAATTAATATAAATAAATCACATAATACATCATAATAAATAAATCACATAAATAAAGCAAACGGAACAATATTTAGATAAGACCAGAAAAAAAAAACACCAATAAAATTACCCACATAAATAAAAAGAATTTAGGATAAAGAAATCGGCCCACTATGATAAACATTGAACATGACCGGCGTAGAGCTGCTGCACCACGGTGACGTTCAGGTTCCCAGTAGCTGGCCAGGACTGGGTTTACTGGAGATCATGCACGAACCTCCACATGCATCCTGGTCTGTGATCCGTCATGCCTCATTTCCCCAAAGTTTGGCTTCATGTCTGTAAACCTGTATAACATAAGGACTACGCACCCTGGTGGTCAGTGCAAGGAAATGCAGCTCATTACAGATAAACGTCACTGCAGCCGTACAGGAGAGGCTAATCAGAGGCTTCCAGGATTTAAAAAAACTGTGTTAAAAGATGTAGTTTTACTAGAAGAGCTACAGGATTTTAAAAAATACAAAATAAAATAAAAACTGGTAGCGCTACAAAGAGAAAGAACAGTGTTACTGAATGAAGATTGTTGCACCTAAAGGCTGTGTAGAGAAAAAAAAGTGTTCAATATGTTATAGCAGCAGAGACTCACTGTACATGAGCAGGAGTGTTACGCAACCGTCATGGCTGCACTGCTGCTGCTATGACAACGCAACGCTCCGTCCTACATAATGTTGGTATCTAGTTGTATAATACAGATAATATTAAGAAAATGGCTTATTTATTTATGTTAATTTCATTTCAGTTTTTTGCGATGTTATTTCAGTTTTAAGTCCAGTTCAGAGGAAGGGTTGCTGTGATGCACTGACTGCATTCATCTTACAATTGTGACTTTTTCTCTCATTATTATGACTTTTTTATATTTTTCACAGGTGGAAACAGGTTTCTATAGAATGGCACTGCATGCATGTAGAGTTCAGTTCTTATGAGCACAAAAACGTATGCTTGAGCAGATACAGTGGCTTAATTTGAACAACAGTCTTGTTCTGTCTCTGGTTCTCATGTGACACTGATGTTCACGTCCCACCTGCTGCTGCTACTTTTGCTACAACAATCCTCCCGACTATAGAAACTCGTTTTCAGCTCCTTTCACTAGCGAGGCTCACACTATCAGTTTGAAGCTTGATTATTATTATAATTCATATTGGCATTGCTTCAGTGTATCGCTGCTGTTCTCCTCTGAGCTTTCCTTCCCCCCTCAGCGTGCAGGTTCTCACCCGTACGTCGGCTGTGCTGTCATGGCTCTGACTGTCATCCAGCCAGTTATGGCAACTCTTAGACCAGCTCCAGAGTCTCCCAGGTAAGACCTCAAACTTTATGTCTTTATTTAATCCTCTCAGAAGCAGTGGTTGCTTTTCTGCTTGCTGAATTCACTTCTGGTTCTGTCTCTTTGCTCCTGCAGCAGGATCATCTTCAGGTGGATGCACTTCGGAGGCGGCACCATCGGTCAGATACTTGCTGGTAAGAAGAGTGACGAGAAGATATCTTTTTATGTGATTGCTGAAAGCTGCTGCTGCTCAGAATGTGGATGACATGAATATGGCATAAAGACTTAGAAATGCACATTTAGTACTTATTGGAGGTCACGTTTTCTGGGTAGTTTACGGTTCTGTACAGAGGTTTACATACACCGTAAAGACCACGTGTATCATGGCAGTCTTGAGATTCCAGTGACTCCTATGGGTGAATTTTCTATTATTTCTAACCCTCTTGTGAATGTGAGTGTGCTTGGTTGTCTGTCTCTAAGTGTAGCCCTGTGATAGACTGGTTACCTGTCCAGGTGAACCTGCCTTCACCCTGAGTCAGCTGGGATAGACTCCAGCCCCCCATGACCCTGGTGAGGATTAAGGTGTAGAGATGATGACATGACAGCACATTGCTTATGGACATTGTATTATCTATACTGTTGTACCAATTTGAGGCGAGCAAAGCAAAACGCTGCTGTGACAAATATTCTACTCTGACAGCAGTGGGCCAGCATACAGAGTTTTTAACAACCCAACGGTTCATGAAGACATCCACCCATCTATTATCTGTAATGTCCTCACTGGGATGCGAACCGGCGACCTTCTAGCTGTGAGGCGACGCTAACCACCGAACCATCTTGCAGCCCCTTCATGAAGACATGAACATTAAAAAAAACACCTCACAGCATATAATTTTATTAAAAAGCACTTAATAATGAGTAAAACCTCTGGCTGTGTTGTTAGCAGAACCTTTGGACATCACTTCCAGGCTGTCCTTACATGCTGTATATAAGTGTTCAGTAGGATCAGCTCATCGTTGGCGGGGCTCTCCATGTGGGATTTGTTGACAATAAAACAACTATTTGTCTTTTAAATCCGTCTTTTTTATACTCTATGGAGTTCAGGCTTACACTGCTGAAGGACTGACAGTCTCCTCTCTCTCTCCCAGCAGTGTGTGTGTTCCAGGGTCCTACCCAGCAGGCCCTGCTGTTGCCCAGTCCCTGGTCTCCTGCAGCGCTCGCTGGATGGTTGCTGTGGATCTTGCTGGCAGACCTGCTGCTGCTGATCCATTCCTGCAGATTCAGAAGTAGAGGTACTGCAGGCCAGTGTTGCTGTCTAAAGATGAAGTGTGAATAAAATGTCTGATTGTCAGGATTTTAAGCTTAAATGTGTGGACGTACTGCAGCCGGCTGATTCCACTGACATGAATGGAAGCTGTTGTGAACGGCGCTGTGTCAGAGACTGAATGCATGACAGATAGTCACAGATCTGTTCACACACACTGTTCAGCCGTTAAGAGTCGCTGGTGCAGCAGTATATGCTGTTAATGTTGTCTTTTGTTAGCTGTGGATTACGTAGACAGCTGATATGATTTGTTTGTTTCAATCAGTGGGGAGTGCTGCTGCCTGCAGCGTGAAAACCAATTGTTCTGTTCTAATGCATCATGACTAAAGCCAAATGATTATAGTGTGTGTGTGTGTGTGTGTGTGTGTGTGTGTGATTGGTGGATGTATTTGTGTGGGAGTGTGTTAAAAGCTTGGAAATGTCAACTCTCAGCCATTTAATTACCAACCTAATGCGAATCCTTCCATTGTTCAGGAGGACACCAGTGTCAAGCCTGTTTTCTTTTAGCTGTGTCGTGTTGTCTTGTAATCGTCTTGTAACAGATTTATGAGCCGTAGAGCCGCACTGGGGTTGACTGGCTGGATGACAACAGGGGCTATCGGCTGACTCCATTGGCCGGTGTTGTTTTTTAACATAAGGCTGTTTTTAATTCGGCTCCATGACGGAATAGATGCTGTGGGATGAAAGATCAGTCGGCAGATCATTTTGGGGCTGCTTTTGTTGTCTTGTAGTAAAAGTAGCTGTTCTGTTGACTTTGTTCTGCCACGGTGGCTAAAGAAAACTAAAGATGGCTGATTTAGTGGAAGCAGCCTCCATCTGGTGCCAGTAGACCCCACCAACCCACCAACCCACCAACCATATGCAATTAGCAGCAATATTTTCATTTTCTACTCAATAAGCACACCTGAGTAAATATCACATGTCCACAGGAACCAGCGAAGACAAAGAAGGCCTTTTGTGTGCTCAGTTAGAGAAGCAGCAGCATGGAGAGGTAAGACTTACTTTGGTTTTTATTGTTTTGCTCATCTATTCTTTGTTGTTGTTGTTTTACATGTTTCTCTGATCTATTGGTTCCTTTCAGATCTCCAAAGTGAAGAAAATAGTGCTGCTGGTGTTTCTGGCAGGAAACACAGGGTTCCTGGCTGCATTTATAAACGCTGTTGTAAGTTCATGATTATCAGCAGTAAGAGACTCTCCCTGTGTTATACATACAGGAGCTATCTCTGGTGTTGAGGAAGATGTTTTCCACAGTTAATCTCACTAATAAATGGAGGAATTTCCCTCTAAGATCCTGTCTGTTAATCTGAACGTGTTCCTGCTCATTTCTCAATAACAGTCCCAATGGGACGTCACACCAGTAACATCACTGCCTCATTATAAACACAACTATGAACTAAATGTAGACTGATACTAAACACAGTTTGCAGCCAAATTCTTCTTGACTTATTATTAGGGTCCGAGCACCCAAAAGGGTGCGAAGACCCTATTGGAACTGCT
>NW_007579167.1:0-24707 GCF_000690725.1 Stegastes partitus
GAATCCTAGTTATGAATGAAAGATTCCTGCAATCACACTTTATTAACATATAACATGTAATGTATACCTGTGCGCAGTATCAGCCATCGACCTTTCTAAAAGTGAAAAAGTTGTCTTTTAATTAAACGTAAAAAAAAAAAAAGTGACACCAAGATTTTTACTGCAGCTGTTTATCTATTCCATATATTGATTATTGGTCTGATTAATTACTGCTCATGCTATCCCGCTATCCCCACCCCAACCAGTCGAGGCAGATGGCCACCTTCCCTGAGCCTAGATCTGTCAGGTTGTTTCTTCCCCTTTAAAGGGGGAGTTTTTTGGTTCCTTTTCCACTGTCGCTGACTGCTTTCTGAAAGGGAATCCAAAGAAAACTTTGGGTTGTTGGATTCTCTATTCCAAAATTTAGGTCTTCACCTTACTAAGTGAAGTGCTATGAGATGACATATGTTGTGAATTGGCGCTGTATAAATAAAAATAAAAAAAAATGAATCCAATTCGGACGAGGAAAAAATGGATTGAACGACCCCCTACTCTACATTGCACAGACCAGTACTTAAAACATTGTAGTCTGATACTGCATCAGCATACAAATGTACACACAAAACAGTAACACAAAAAAAGTAACACATGAGCTGCGATACTTAATAGCCAAGTTGCACGTGTCCAGATCAATCATGTCATATGCATTTCTGAAAGGAGATAAAGTAAACTCTAATCAAATTAATTGAACTACCACTTTTTAAACACCCTTAGCATTCTGACACTTTTTTTTTTCAGTCAAGTTTTAGTCATTTGATTGCTAACATAGTATTTATTGTAACATTAGGGAAATAAACCAAGTAAGTGATGTTGAATTGCTAACAGTCGTACCAAATGTTTCTGGGTTTACCATTACTACACTTCTGGCCAATTGGTACCAGCACCAATCTTGGGTACTCATCCTACATCTGGCATGGACTGAGTTTCAGCTTTTGAACTGTAAATGCAGGTGCAAAGCCTAAGCTAACTAACACGTTTGTCTTTGTTGAGGTGTCTCAGGGGGAGAGCTCAGTCAAGCCTGCAGCTGAGGATATGACATCAAAGGACTATTACTTTGACTCATACGCCCACTTTGGAATCCACGAGGTAATTTCTTTTCAGCGAATAAAAAAATGAAAGAAAAAAAGGAAACACAATAAATTGGCCTTTATGTGTCACAAAGTGTGCAATCATTGTTTTTTTTTTTGTTTGTTTTTTTTTTTACTGCCACTGTAGGAGATGCTGAAAGATGAGGTTCGCACTCTGACCTACCGCAATTCCATGTTTCACAACAAGCATCTGTTTAAGGACAAGGTGGTGTTAGATGTGGGCAGTGGGACAGGCATCCTCTGCATGTTTGCTGCCAAAGCCGGAGCCAAGAAGGTTATAGGGGTATGTGGTTGGTTTTATCAGAAAAAGTCCATTTGTTTTTATTTTCTAGCTGTAGTAATTGCATCACTTGCTGGTGGGGAGGCTTTTGGCAAATGGTAATGGCCTTGGTAGTGGTAACATAAAGGTGAATTAAGAGATTGTTTTGCTTCGTCTCAACAGATCGAGTGCAGCAGCATCTCAGACTACGCTGTAAAAATTGTCAAGGCCAACAACTTGGATGATGGTGAGTAAATAGAATCCAGTAATTTAGGGTCTCTGGGTCAGGATCAGGAAATAAAGTTGTGATCTTTTTTTTTTTTTTTTCTGTCTCCCCAGTTGTCACCATTATTAAGGGGAAGGTGGAGGAGGTGGAGCTGCCTGTGGATGGAGTAGACATCATCATATCAGAATGGATGGGCTACTGCCTCTTCTACGAGTCCATGCTCAATACAGTCATTTACGCCAGGGACAAGTGGCTGGTATGTGTGTCTTCTCTGTGGGAGGAGTTGCTTATTCTTTTAACCCCTTTCAGACATCAACTCTTCCGTTAATCTGACGACTACTAAACAGATCGTCTGCATGTGTAAACGCCCACCCTGGTCGCTTAGCTATGAAAGTTGCGCAACAGACAGCAGCAGCATCCATGCGTGCACACATTTGCACACCAAAAAACACATTTTTCTAACCATAAATTATTGCTGAGTCCGGACCAGGATCCAACAGCAGGTCACACTGTGTCATCCTACATTTCTTCACATCAGAGCGATGAGCTGTCACACTTAGAAGAGCAGTTTAGTTTGAAGCTGTTTAGGACTATTTCTTCGTAGTTTATTACAAGCCTGTTGACAGTGGTAGGATCCACAAGTTTCTCCAGAGAGAGCTGCACACATTTATGCACAGAGCAACAGTAGAAACTTTATTGATTAGGTTTAAATGTACATTGTCCAGACGTGGAGAAAGGACCGATCAGGATCTAACAGTAGCTGTGAATCTTACTTCATCTCAGAGAGTGAGAGAGAATCACAGTTTATATTCTGCAGTTTAATATTTTTTCGCATCGCGTTATTCTCAGAATGAGTCCTGCAGTATCAGTTTCACTGTTTGAAAAATCATAAATAAACAAGGCTGTTAGTTACTTGAACACATTTGTCAACTATTATTATTTTCGTTTTAGTCTGTTATCGCGTTATGTTTGATCCATCACTTGGTGTATTGACCAGTCTTATGTGACTGACAAATATCGTGTGTACTGTTGCTTTCTTCGGTAGTATGTGTGAATGCAGCCACGAGGAACATTAACAGTTAGGTGACCTCGATGTGAAAGGATTTGAATGACAGAATGCTGTGACCTTAACAGACTGAATAACCCAGAAATGTTCCATGTCACATGTCTAAAAGGGGCTTTGATAAAGTTTTCTCACAATGATCTCTTGAATGATCATCACCACAAGAACTCTTAATTATACACTTCTATAATGTCCACTTATATGAAGAAGAGGCTAGTCTTCATCGTCTCTGCCCTGTAGTGGAAAAAAGGTCCTCCAGCTGCTGTCTGAAGTGCCGTGGCTGGAACACCTGCTATCCAGCCTCAGTTAAACATGAAATCTGAAGCTCTGTTTAAGTATTTCTCACTAAAATCCACTTCAGGAAACTGAAACAGAGAACCCAATTAGGTAGAGCTGCAAACTGAATTTATGTTTTAGATTTTTTTTTCAATGGTATTGTAAAAATATATACTGTAACATGACCATTTCTTTAATCATAGCACAGTACGATTACAGTGCTACATACATTCTTTAAAACTGAGTTTGTAGTTGTGTTGAATTGCGACTGTTGTGTGAGCTGGATGGTATGTTGTCACTCATTATGTGGCAATCTGTTAAAGTCTTTTTTTTTTTCTTCCCTCTTTTACCAAACTGACAGAAACCAGATGGACTCATTTTTCCAGACAGGGCAACTCTTTATGTGACTGCCATTGAAGACAGGCAGTACAAGGACTACAAAATCCACTGTGAGTAGTTGGTTACCCAACCAAACATGAACCTGTGAAAAGCAGTGTTTCGCCATTCATAGGATGCCGTGTCCATCTGTATACTGTATAGGAGCACAGAGCTGGCTTTTCTCTCATAACATGCTTAAAGGCCAAAGTAACCTTACCAACCAAAAGACTGATATTATAAATGGTGGTTGTAATATACATGTTTGTGACTGGTCTCTGTCTATGTCTTGGTGTCAGGGTGGGAGAACGTGTATGGTTTCGATATGTCGTGCATTAAGGAGGTGGCAATTAAGGAGCCCCTGGTTGATGTGGTGGATCCCAAGCAGCTGGTCAGCAACTCGTGTCTCATCAGGGTAGGTGCCTGAATATCTGTTTTGATAGTGGTATGCTGCTTAAATGACACTGGCAAAGTTGTGTATCTATCTTTGATTGCAGAGGTGTTAACACTGGTTTCTTTCTCTCTAAATTCTTTTCTCTCAGAATTTGTGAAATTGAATTATTCTGTGTCAACCTATTACTGTGTTTGTTTAGGAGGTGGATATCTACACAGTGAAGGCGGAGGACCTGACCTTCACCTCACCGTTCTGCCTGCAGGTGAAACGGAATGATTACATCCATGCTCTGGTCACCTACTTCAACATTGAGTTTACCCGCTGCCACAAGAGGATCGGCTTCTCCACCAGTGAGTCTACTTCCCTAACACAATACAACTTTTGTCTTCTTACAGTCAAACTAATTATTAGTCAGGACTGGTTTGATACCATTCAAGCATTGTTAACCCATATATACTGGTCTGAGTGGCTCTGCATAACTTGATAACTGGGTACTGCTACTCTAGTAACTGGGTGGGAGCAGTGTGCCGGAGTTTTGATACCACTATTAGCCTCATGAAAAACACTAATATTTAGGGATGCACACTACTGTATGTCCATAGGTCACATAGGTCTCTGACAAAGAGGAATATAAAATTCTCAACTTTTGTTGTGATAATGAAATCATCAGCAGCTACATGTAAAAGCTGCAACTGCAAAAAGTCTAAACAGCCGAACATCATTAAAGGCTGAGGAATGCCTGTCCCTCCCTTGTTTTGTTTTGTTGGAGCTTACATATTTTTTTTACTGTCTCTCCAGTTGGGGCAAACTGCTGCCCTTCTTGAGTCATAAAAGCAATATTAATATTTGTCAGATCTCCAGTGATTGCCCTTCCAAAACGCTGACAAGGAGAGTGCGCTACTTGCACAATCTAGTTCTTAAAAACAGACCAGTGTTGCAAACTTGAAACAGGGGTTATCAATGGAAATCCGATTTTGGACAGGTTAAAGGTGGATGGTAATTGTAAAATCCACTCAACCTTAAAACTGCAAGTGTCTTTAGACATTCTGAAATCAAATTCCATATACAGTGCCATGCAAAAGTTTGGGCACCCCTGGTCAAAATTCCTGTAGATGTAAACAATTAAGCAAGTGGAAGATGAAATGACCTCCAAAAGGTACAGACGACACATTCCCTGTACATTTTACACAAAATAAATTTTTATTGTCATCTTTTACAGTTTCAAAATAACAAAAACTGGGCGCCACTATAGCTCACCTGGTTGAGCTGGCGTCCCATGTACAGGGGGTGAAGTCCCCGACACAGGGGTCGTGAGTTCAAGTCTTGCTCGTGACCCTTTGCTTCAGGTCCTTCCCCATTCTTCTCCCCCACTTTCCTGTCTCTAGCTTCACTGTAATATCAAATAAAGGCAAAAAGGCCAAAAAAAAACAACAACTTTTCAACTTCAGCTATTTTACAGATGGTGTTATGTTTGCTTCCAGAATTTGTTGGAATTTAATTGAATCCATTCTTTCCTTGACCCTTGAAATGTTCCCCGTGCCACTGGCTGCAATACAACCCCAAAGCATGATCGATCCAACCCCATGCTTAACAGTTGAACAGGTGTTCTTTTCATGAAATTCGGTGCCCTTTGTTGGCCAAACATACCTTTGCGGATTCCGGTCAGAGTTCTATTTTAACCCCATCGGTTCACAGGACTTGTTTCCAAAATGCATCAGACTTGTCTAAACGTTCTGAATTTGTTGGTGAGGACGCAGGAGAGGTTTTCTTCTGATGACTCTTCCATGAAGGCCATATTTGTGCAGGTGTCGCTGAACAGTTTACCAGTGTACCACAACTGACTAGCGTCTGCCAAATCTTCCTGGAGGTCTCTTGCAGTCAAACTTGGGGTTCTGACTTGCTTTTCTAGCAATCCTACGAGCAGTTCTCTCTGATATTTTTCTTGGTCTTCCAGACCTTGTCTTGATCTCCACTGTTCCTGTTAACTACCATTTCTTAACTACATTCCTAACTATCGGGACCCGAAAACACTTAGCTATCTTTTTATAGCCTTCTCCTGCTTTGTGGGCATCAATCATTTTCAGTTTCAGAGTTCTAGACAACTGCTTAGTGGAACCTGTGGCTGCTGATTGTTGGGACAAGGTTAGAGGAGTCTGGGTATTTATAAAGCTTTGTAACTTGCATCTGCTGGTCTTTCCTAACGATGATTGTGAACAAGCCATGACGCTAACAGGTTAATTAGATCTGACACCTTGGTCAAAGTTATCTGAGAGCTCAGGTCTCCTGGGGTTCCCATCTTTTGCAGGGTGCTGCTTTCATGTTTTCAGTCAAAAATTGTACAAAACAAAAGTAATACACTGATATTGCTTAAAATATTGTTCAACCTTATGCCTTTTGGAGATTATTTCATCTTCTACTTGCTTAATTGTTCACATTAACAAAATTTTTACCGGGGTGCCAAAACTTTTGCATGCCACTGTAACTAGGGTAGTGTTACCTCAGTGGTTACTAGTTGGAAGGTCAGATGTAAAGCCACAGCACCACCAAGCTGCTGCTGTAGGGCCCCTGAGCAACGCCCTCAACCCTATCTACTTAAACAAATATGTGAAGAAGAATCTGTGCTGAACTGTCAGTCAGCTGTCATTCAGATGTGAAGAGTGTGTAAGTATTAATAAATTAGGCACTAAATACACAGATTGTGGACACAAAGTCAATATAAACTGCAGTGCACTTTTACAGATGAACCATTTGTGTAGTAGTCCTGGCCTATGGTGATTTTTTTTATTTTTTTTATTTTATTTTATTTTTTTTTTAATTTACATCTAGACTGGGTTTAAATGTGTGTACAGAATTTGAAGAATTCGGTTTTAGAATTCAACCTGTGTCCTTGCACACTTCTTCTCCCTGTAAGGCCCAGAGTCTCCGTACACCCACTGGAAGCAAACTGTCTTCTACCTGGATGATTACCTGACTGTCAAGACTGGTGAGGAGATCTTCGGCACCATCAGCATGAAGCCTAACGTCAAGAACAATGTAAGCGGATCAAAGCTCAACAAGAACTTTGAAGTTTTCTTTTACTTGTTGCTTATTTTAAATTTATATATTTAATATTTTCTTACTTCATTTATTGACTGTGTGTCTGTGTGTGTTGACTGACATGTTTTCTTGATTTGCAGAGAGACCTGGACTTCACCGTAGACATCGACTTCAGGGGTCAGCTGTGTGAGATGTCAAAGACATCAGAGTACAGGATGCGTTAGAAGTTAGAATTCCTATCTCCCCCCACTTCCCCCATGTTAGTTTATCTTTAGAGTTCAGAATATACAGATGACTGGGAGTCTGTACAGTAGCTTGATGCTCCCCTGCAGTTACATTGTCATTTTCGTGTTCAAACTTTAACAGCATTTAAAAGGTTTTACCATCCTGGGGTTCAAAGTGCATTGGCGTGGTGATTCATTGTGCAGTAGTCACTTAGCAAAATGTGTCTTTGACATGTACCTTGTGTTTGTGTCCAACAGCTTATTGGGATTTGCTATTTGGTTTTTGTTCTTTTGCATGTGCAAGATCAATATAGACAGAAACATGGACCATTCCCACTGTTTGACAACTATGGTGTTCATCAATAGTTTCCTGGTTTAAGTGAACTCCAGGGTTGTTAATGCTAGGGGTTTCCCCCTGAACATGTTATTTTGAACAGCAGTTAGTACTAAGTAAACCCAAACTGAGAAACTCTGTTCAAAGTTAAAGAGTTGTGTAAAAACAAATAGCTAAAAGTCAAGGCCAACAATAGAGATGGCACACGCAGAAAACATTTCTGTTTCAAACATCAGCAGTTGTGACTCTGGGAAGTAGCTGCATGGAATGTAGCTGTGTCTCAAAGCCATACTACATATTCATTCTACATAGTATGTGTGACAAAGTCTTCGTAGTATTGTTTTAGCACGTTGTATACCCAATATCAACATAATTTACCATTTCATAATAGATGATACATGTGATTCCAGATGTAAATCAAACTGCAACTACTGCCAATAAAACATCACGAATAAAAAAAAAAGAAGTTTTACATCTGACAATAAAAACAGCTTTCTTTAAACCATTTGCAATTTATGTTAATGTTTTTCAGCTGCAAGCAGCGTCTCAATTTACTTTGTGTGTTCTGTTTTGGGAGGATAGCGAGCAACGACATGCGTAGAATCAGTATGTAGTATGTATTTGGGACATGGTGCACAAGAGATGCTGCGTACACTCAGGAAGTTGATCCCAATCATAATCACACTGGGCCTACATCAGGTGGTAGCTGTTTGTAATGCACTAGCTTTTTATTTGGCCTAAATCAGACCACATATTTTTGAGAAAAGCACCGTTCAGCAGGTTAAAGGGCCGCTTTCGGCTGGAATTAACAAAATAAGGTGGCCTGATAGGATCAGGCCCTGAGGCTCCACAGCTGTGTCAATTCTCTTCAAAGTCTGTGTTTATCTTGATACAATGTGTCTGAGGCTGCTTGAGTGAACATAAATGGTCGTACCTATGTTGGCATCCTGCAGAAACAGTTCTGACTCCTCACACTTGATTTTTCTCTCATATTGTTTTTGGCTGCTGCGTTTTTTGTTTTTTGTTTTTTTTTAAATAAAACTAATAAACTGTAAGTGTAAGTTTTCTTTTATTTGATACAAGGTGTTTAGAGCAGTGTGGTGTTCCACCAACAGCATCTTTGTGCAAGGTTTCTGACCGTGCTGTTTATGTTCATTGCCACATACACCTGAGATCGTGCAGTGCAGACCGAGCACACCCTCTATGTGGGGGCAGCCAGTGCTCAGACAATAGCGCAGGTTATCCACTATTCAAAAGGCTGATGGTTACACTGACCAGCAAGTCAATTTTAGATGAATGATATGAAGTGCTTCTCAATGACCTTACTTTTTTTTTTTTTAAGGTCTGCACCTGCATTTTGAGCTTCAGTGAATGAAGCTGTTTAAGGTCTGTCTGATGCATAAAGTCGGCTGACCTTATGCTGAGACTATTTTCACATTGTCTCCCCAAGTTGAACATGAAAACTGCTCCCAGTTTAGTCGTTGATCTGTACTCATTATGGGAGACCGCTCATTCTAACATTTCCCACAGACTTTGGATTGCCTTGCAGTCTGGATCTGACTTGGCCCCCACATTGCAATTGTTACTCGTAGATTCAAACTAAGAAAACAATCTAAGAAGAGTATCCTAAAATATATATGTTCATTTTGAGTTTGAGTATATTACTACTACAACGATGCTGTGTACTCAGTCTAGATCAGTACACACAACCACAATTGTATGGAAGACTCCGGACTTAGAAGTTGTCAAGAAAACGATAATTGACACCCTCCACATGGAGGGTGGACCACAGAAGGTCATTGCTAAACGCTGACTGTTGACACAGTGCTGTACCAAAGCATATTAACTGAAAGTTATCTGGAAGGAAACAATGTAGTAGAAAAGGTGCACAAGCAACATGGATGACTGCAGCCATGAGAGGATTGTCAAAAGTCGATTAAAGAACTTAGGAGAGCTTTATAAGGAGTGGATTAAGGAGGATGTCAGTGCATCAAGAGCCACCAAGCACAGATGTCTTCAGGAAAGGGGTGACAGCTCTCGTATTCCTAACATCACACCACTCCTGAACCAGAAACAACATCAGAAGCGTCTTACCTGAGCTAAGGAGGAAAACAACTGCACTGTTGCTGAGAGGTGTTCCATGTCAGCTTGGCTAGCATCCTCCTCCTACACCCCTGGAGTCCAGAGAGCAGTCCAGAATAGAGCTGCCCCCCCTGATCTGTTTGTTCAGTCTCCTTCTATCCCTGTTGGTGCTTCCACATCTCCAGTAAACCACTGCCTAATAGGCTGCAAATGGGAAGATGGTTTTTTTTAAATTTTTTTTTACATTTGTTAATATAAAATTTCCGAGGTATACTTTAGAGGTAAGTGTTAAAGTACTTAGTAGGTAATTACATGAATGTCTGTAAGTTAACATTTAGCTTTGACTAACCACTGTTGGTAGAACATGTTCTAACATTGTGATTGAAAATTTGTTAAGCAAATCTAAGCTTACATTACCAAATTTAGTGAATGAAAAAGGAGTTTGTCAATGTTGTTATTAAGCTGTTAGCTGTAGCTAAAATCCATGTGGATGAGTTTGTTAATTATGATGAAACTCTAGTTTTATTAACTGTTGTCATCTCAGTGTGCTGTTAGTTCATGAACAGCAGACCAGCACATAGCGATTAGCTCATTAAACTAAGTTAACATCACACCACAGAACACTGGTGCAGAGTAACATGTTTTCTCTCAGTTAAATGACTGAACTACAGTCATTTACAGTATGTATTATTAGTATGTGGTTGTTTGTAGCATCAACTGGAGGCTATTTTTAGCAGGTCCTTTTTATTTCATTACCGATGACTGGATCAAAAACATCTCCTGAAATAATTCTTTTTCTCTTTTAGAAGAAATAATGGTACTGAAGCGCTAATTATCATCAACCCACACTTTACCACAGGATAGTTACTTCTCTATTCTCTATTTAATGTACAAAAAATCATAAAAAACAAAAACAAAATAAAAATAAAAAAAACGCATCATTAAAATGAGACAAGAATTCTATGGATGAAAACTACACAAATGTCTTTGGTTTTGTCAGCTTAAACAACAAAATAAATCAAATGGCAATAACAACACAATTATAATTAAAATGGGCATTATTTAGATAAAATGGTTACCTTCTTGCTCTAAAAATATCCAGGTTTTAAAGCAGTGCTTAAAATTATAATCCTGCTGCTGCGTTTCCATAATAAAGCTCATCCCTCCCTCCATCCTCACATCCTACAGTACTTCTGATGCAGTGCATTTTTCTTTTTGCATGTTTTTGTTATTTGTTGCATCCCTGCATTTGGACTGCATTTGTGTGTTCACATGTGTATGTGCTATGTCCCTAGGGGGCACTGTTGTTCTATATTTAAAACAAATCCTTTTGATTGGACTGTTGCACAACATCATTTCAGAGTGAATGTATTTGAAAAAAAAAAAAACTTTATTGGAAAAAACAATGGGCTCTTTACAGAAACTGAAAGACATTTGTGTTTACATTCTTAATTAAACCACTGATAGGATAGTAATAAATCTGTCCAATAAGAGCCTTCGTACCTCCAGTAAATATTAGCTTTCATGTGTATCAGGGTGTGGTCTCCCAGCATCTCTGTCTTCTGTAAAGATCAAAGGTTGAACTAGCAGGGTGTGATGATGGGCAGGGACTGCCGGTCACTGGCTCCTCCTCTGGTGAGAGGGGCTTCTGTCTCAGCAGGTCAGAGGTCATGAAGAAGAGAAGGGAAGGACCTTTTGCTACCTTGCTCTCGTGGCAGCAGTGGCGTGGGGCCAGCAGCAGCTTTTCATGCAGCACTTGACTCATTAGCTGATCCTCCTGCACATTAATGCTAACCAGTGAGGTGAAGAGAAGCTGAGAGCGAGAGACATTTACCACTATGGACACAAAGCAAGGGAGAGAGGAGGGGGGAGAGAAATAGAACACAAACTTAAATAAGGTTGTGGAATACAAAATAGATATGGCTTAATATTAGTGTTGTGCAATATACTGATACTAGAAAGGTGTCACAATACCCTGGTATTTAAAAATGGTACTACACCGCATTCTATTAGAACTGATACTTAGTAAGATACCAAGAATTGCAGTTTTTTAACATCACATTAAGTCATTGGCTCATTGTGTAATAGTAGGGTGTGTTTGCAGCGTCCAGCAGTCACAGAACAAAAGACACCTTACACCTGCTCTAATATAAGTCAAGTCATGTGATTGTTTAGTAAAAGGGCAACTTTTTTTTCCACTAGAGTTTGACAAGGCAAGTAGGGACAATAACAAATGTTTAATGTGGCTTTATCTTTTTTGCTTACTTAAAAAAAATAGCCAGGGCTGTGTGCTGAGCCCCCTGCTGAGCACACTCTTCACACACATCGGAATTTCAGTTATTTGCCAGAGATCCTTATCATCGGCACTGATGATCTGCATCCTAGTCCTTGTTTAATTCCTTATCAATTCATGTTAAGTCCTATGTGAGACACCTGGCTATACAAGAAATATCATTTCTTATTGGACTGCACTGATTTTAATGACCTTACACTGGCTGCCCATTTGTTTCAGGACTGATTTTCAGATTTTATGTGCTACTTTGGCCCCAGAAAATATATCAGAACTACTGTCCCCTTACCAACCATCACAGCCTCAGAGCCTCAGGCAAGAACCTGCTGGCTGCTACACCTGATGCTTGAAGTCTACAGAGGGCCAAGTATTTGCCGTTAGAGCTCCCTGGCCACCTGCCTGAAATACTCTGGCCTGTTAATTTGGTATTCTCCTTTAAATTACTGTAGAAGCCTGATTTGTCTTACTTTTTCACTCCTGTCTTTTCCTTGTGTGATGCTAAGGATGCACACAGCAGTATAAAACAAACAGGTGAGGAGAGAGTAAACAAGTAGTCTGGGTATCTTTTTTATTTTATCCTTTTTTAAGAGAAATGAGATCACCTTTACACTGAGTCTTTCTATTTAGATATGTTGTGGATATATTGTAAAGTCATTATGTAATAATCGTGGGTATGAGAATGTCTTGTATTAAGCAAGTTAGTAGCGTACACATATGTTGTAGGTAAACTGGAAAATAAAAACAGGTAAACACACCTTTCTATCTCATGCATGGGAATTTTCAGGTTTATAGAAATGGATATTCTTTTATAATAGCACTGACTGGACAGATTAAAATAATCAAATGAATAACAATGACAAATGGTCTGCACTAGTGCTTAGTGCTTTTCTACATTGGTGGTATTCAAAGCGCTTCACAATGTTTCTCATTCACACCCATTCACACACCAATGGCGACAGAGCTGCCATGCAAGGCGCTTGCCTTTCATTGGGAGCAACTTCAGGTTCAGTGTCTTGCCCAAGGACACTTCGACTGTGGAGGGGCCGGGGATCGAACCGCCAAACTTGGGATCAGAGGTCAAATGCTCGACCACCTGAGCCACAGCCGCCCAATAAAATGAAAATAATTATTTCTATTAGGTAAGATCAGTGCTAAAAACATGCAATGAAATTGAAATTATTTGTAGCCAGTAGAAGACATTTTTAGCTGTATCTTAAAGCTAACTGTGTGACTGAAACATGTTCTCTCCTGCTGACTGAACTCTGCAAAAGATGATGAGTAAAAAGATATAACGTCACTGGTCTTCATTTGTCTAATTCTGAGATATTCAATTTATCTACAAGAATCTAGTCTGAGTGGTTGCTTTCACAGACCATCCATTATCTATACACCGCTTAATCCTCACTAGGGTCGCGGGGGGCTGGAGTCTATCCCAGCTGACTTAGGGTGAAGACAGGGGACACCCTGGACAGGTCACCAGTCTATCACAGGGCTACACTTAGAGACAGACAACCAAGCACACTCACATTCACACCTACGGACAATTTAGAATCACCAATTAACCTCAACATGTTTTTGGACCTTGTGGGAGGAAGCCGGAGAACCCGGAGAGAACCCACGCTGCACGGGGAGAACATGCAAACTCCACGCAGAAAGATCCCGGTGCCCCCACCGGCGACCTTCTTGCTGCGAGGCAACAGTGCTAACCAACTGAGCCACCTTGCAGCCCCTTTCACAGACCAGTTGCGTTGAAACAACTCTTTAAAAAAAAAAGGGGGAAAAAAAGCATTTAATGTTAAGCAACATTATTTATCTCTAATGAGAACATGAATTAGTTTTACTTATCTCAGGATTAGAGAACTTTCTTCATGTTTGCGATTTCAAGATACAAATTCCTGGATGCTCGGTAACCTAATGAGTACATAACTACAGCGTCCACAGTTCAACTCTTCTCTGGCTGGAGTGGCATGTTACGGATAAGACGTCCTTCACAACAGAAAACCCGATTACTGGCTGACCCAGGGAGCAAATGAGAAGTTGCCTGTGTGCGTTACCTTCAGCAGCTCTGGCACTGATCAGGTTTTTGGTCCTCTCTGACCTCTGTAGAATCTCCTGAATGGCCTTCTGGGAGTTAAACTCAGCCCCCTGCAGAAAAACTGACAGGTGACCATGGTAACCAGATGCTAACGATTGGTAATGTGCTCAGTGATGATTTAATGATAACCTATTAATAAACACTGTGAACCTGCAATGACTGGAGCTCTGCTTTCAGAGTCAGAGTCGTGTTTAATTCCACCCTCTCCAGACACCCTGGATCTTCACTGGATGTTGCAACCAGAGGCTCCGGCAACTGTCTGAGGGTTCCTCCAAGCACTGAAAAATAAGAAAAAAAAAGCTTTTATTGATAATTTAATTCATCTGAGACAGACCGACTGACGAGAAGAAAATACAAATAAATATACTAAACTCTACTGAAGACAACAAAAGCCTCTTAACTGTAAAAAAAATCTTTGTTAGCTAATGTACAGAAAAGTTTGAGTATTTAAGGATTTGATAATACAGTCAGAAATTTACAATAAGACTCAGATATGTTGTTGGGGGGGTGGCTTTAAACTTTAACTCTGCAAATAAATGTCATTAAATTTAATTACACAGTGGGTAAAATCAAATGTTTTATGTAATTTAAAATGCATCATTAAATGACATTATTATAGAAGCCAAACAAACACAGATGTGGCAGAAATAGAACGCTGAAATGTATTCATATACTTTTGGATTTATTCAAACACTGTCAAACCATGACCATGCTGTACTCTGCTTTTCCTCTGATCTCGCACTGGCTGCTGAAGTGGGGTGTCTCTTCTCAACGTGATGTGAGGCTCCAGTGTTACTGTGACCACCTCTGGATCTTCAAAACACACCTTTTGGGAGACCAAATGAGAGAGTGATGATGATGAAAGTGAGAATGAGGCAATCAAATACACATCAGGACTACAGGATAATGTTATCCACACATATACACCTGCACAATCATAGCCATAACTAGAACCCAAAGCCTTGCCCTTATCTTAAGGCTAGTGGGATAATCCTAACCACCCCAGGAAATATAAAACATATTTGACATTGTTAGGCAAACTCAAATAAGTCTGTGGGCAGATCAGGGCGTTTCACACTGGATCTGTAAACCTCTCACATTAGCAAATAATCTGGGTCCACCACTAGGTCAAACCAAGGTCCATGCCCACTTCTCCAATCGTCTGAAGTGGTAAAATGGAGGCAAATCAGCCCAAAACGTCTGCAGTTCTAAACAGTGTCCCAAATCCCCAGAAGATCAGTAAAAGAAGTACACATTGAGGTTGGGTATCATTTGTATTTTCTAATCAAGGAAAACAAGCGCAATCACGGGTTTCTTTTCAGCATTTCAGCCAGGCTAACAGAGTTGCAGGTCTGTGCTCTGACCCTTGCATTCCTTTAGCTCTCAATAGTGGCAACTTCATGAGCTACTTCACAATAAAATCCTGACTATCAAAGAAAAAGTTTCACACCAGATCAGCCACTCTTTATTACAGGCTATGTCCTAGAGGCTTTCAAGTTAGCTGCAATTAAAGCTCTTGAGTTTTAGCTGAATCTCAGTGCTGCATTAGACACAGTTTATCACAACATTTTATTAAAGAGACTGGAACACATCATTGGGACTAAAAGAACTGCACTTGGCTGATTTCAATCATATTTATCAGATAGGTTATCGTTTATTCACGTCAATGATGGCACAAAGAGAGAAACAGGAAATTGGGGGGAGGACGTATGGGAAAGGGCCATGAGCAGGATTCAAACTCATGACCTCCACATCAGGACTGTAGCCCTGTACATGGGACTCCAGCTAAACCAGGTGAGCTAGAGCAGCACCACTTTGTTTGGTTTTTGACGATAAAGCCATATCCAATAAGTTTGTCAGCAGATAGAAGCACAAAGAGCTCTAAAATCTTCTGGTAGATGGCTGCATTGACTCTGGATTGATATTATATGCATAACAATCACTGGAGACATTTTCTGCTGAGAGTACTTTTACTTTTAATAAACACAACTTGACAGCCTCCCAGCTTTACAAGCTAGTGGGTATTTTAGTGAACTGGAAAGTTTTGACAGGGAAACCAATTCCTCCAGTCGTCCATCTTAGATGTTTTTAAATTCTGCTTCATCACTGCCACATCCTATATAAAGATAAACATGTATTTTTGATGGAAATATCTTCACAACAATCAGGAAATCCTTGTGCGTTGTGCAGCTAACGTGGTGAATGTTGCCATTAGTTTGGATCGTATGCCCACTGGTCAGAGCTCTGTGGAAATTGCAATATTGAGGAAGAGTAGAATATGGTGGAAACTTTAAGAACGATTTGAAATCAATAAATAAGGACTTAGTGCATTCATTTGTTTTCATGTTGCCTGTTGTGCTTCTGTGCAGCTTTAGCAGACCCAGTGTTCACATCTATTTGCATCTGTCCTACTTTCTCCGCACACATACACTGTATTTTAATACAGTCAAATTCCGAATGAAGCTGTTCTCATCAACCCTTTTTAGACATGGGTGTCATGACTGGATTCATCCATCCATCAAAGTTATTCTTTCACTTAGACATGGGTCACTTTTCCGTTACTGTTTTACAGCTTCATGCAGACATGTCCCCCACATTATCTGAGAGAACCACAGTATGCATGCGATATTTATTTTCACATGAGGGTAGATGATACACCAAATGATGTATAATACACACATGGACAAAATTGTTGGTACCCCTCAGTTAATGAAAGAAAAACCCACAACGGTCACAGAAACAACTTGAATCTGACAAAAGTAATAATAAATAAAAATTCTATGAAAATTAACCAATGAAAATCAGACATTGCTTTTGAACCGTGGTTCAACAGAATTATTTTAAAAAACAAACCCTTGAAACAGGCCTGGACAGTCTGTTAACCCTGAAATGAAGGAAACTGAGTTTTCTGTTTCACAAAGGGAGGTAACTTAAAGCCTCGGTCAGTTACCGTAGTAACAGACTCTATGAAACTAACCTGGTCGGGACCAGATCTTTCTCAATAAACCTCAAATTTCTCTCCGTCTCTGCCCTCTTTTAGCCACACACGGTATTTGATTTCGTCATTCATTCATTCAGTCAGCAGGCAAGTTTTGGCGTAGCCTAGTTATGCCTTCTGTCAAAAATTCATTAAAAAAAAAAATCAGTCAGAAGCTATATTAGAAGTCCATTGGGCACAGTAGGTGGCGACTTTTTTCACTAAAATGGCATGTTCTTTTAATAACAATCCCGTGGATGAAGGTGCAGCATTACTGAGCAGAGAATTAAATATTCATCAGGAGATGGTTACAGTTTTGAGCGGTACCATTTCACGTCACAGTCATTATCTACATACAATCTAATCTATCCTCACATGTGCAGCATCACCAACTGTAGTGATGGTCCTACATCCCAGCAGATATTGTGTGTTGCACTGTGTTTCTTTGCAAATGGAAGTTTTTGTGCAATGAGGGAGATGCAGAGCACCTGAGTAAGGCAACTGTATGCAGGGCCATGTCAGAAAAGTGTGCCTCGCCCTGAAACGGCCTTTACCCATCACTGTGGTTTTCCCTGGACATAAACCTGTCAGAGCCATCAAGGAGGAGTTCCACAGGATTGCAGGTGAATGATGTAGAAATCTGTTAAATTAATTTTAAATTACATTCTATAAATGCCCTCCGTTTCCCCGTTGCCATGGTGACTTGTCAAATTGGGGCTCTACTGATGCTGGCTTTTTATAATTGTGGTGCATGTGCTTAACTCCAGGTGAAACTACTCCGAGTTGATTAAACTAACTCAAATCTGCTGTTCTGGAACTGGAAACTCAAGAGTTTCCTATCTCAGAGTAGATCAACTCAAGAGTTCAGGATTAGAGTCAGAGTTTGTTGAACCTGCTTTGTGAAACGGACCCCTGGACTACTGGATGATGTCTGCATGCATGTATGCACCCACAAACCAGCACTACAGGATGTCATTACCTGTGTGTTCCTCTTTCTTGCCGTCTGTCCTCGGCAGTGAGGCTTCAGGTGTATTTGGTCGGCCCGCTGACTCTGCTGCACTCTGTGGGGCTTCGGCTGTGTATGGCCGGTCTTTGGGGTCGGGCTGAGTGTGGCCGAAAGGTCAAGTTCAGGACAGCAAGTCAGAGAGGAAGGGGAGAGTGGGAGAGGGGCAGGGTGAGGAGATGGGGAAGAGGAGTGGAGGGAGGAGAAACTCATCCTGACAGGAAACAAGAACATGTTTGTGCTATTTTTGTTTGTTGTTTTTTAAACAAATAAACAACCATAATCATCACAGATTTAGAAATAACAACCTGTGATAATTTTTTCTGGGACAAAATACGACACCGCACCAGAAACCAACACACACCAATATACAGAAAATTAAAAAATACATAAAGAAAAGAAAAACTCAGTCATGTAATACACTTACAGAAAACGTTGGAGTTACATGTTGGTAATTTTATTTTGAGTTGATGGAGTTGTCCTGTGTATAAAATACTGTTGTTTGAGTAAAAGTGAATTTATGTTCCATGTTGCAATGACATGATATTTTTGATCAACTCATTAGAGCAGGGGTCTCCAATCCTGGTCCTCGAGAGCCACATGTTTTAGATGTTTCCTTCTTCCATCACACCTGATTCAAATGATCAGCTCATCATCAAGCTCTGCAGAAGCCTGAAAACGATCCTGACCAGGATTGGACACCCCTGCTTTAGAGACTAATGACTTACAGCCAGTGTTCCCCTGTTAGAAACATGTCTGTGCCTCAAGTTTCTAGCAGAACATTTCTTTCTAAGCAGCATCATGACAGTGGAACTATGTCGATGTGTCACAGGTCAGATTGTTATTCTAAGCAAAGAGCATCTAATCATGGCTGGACTAAAGGTTTCCAAGAGGGCAGTGTAAACAGCTTTGAAACACTTTTTGAAAACTGGATCAGTTGTTTTTAACGATCCCCAAAGGATCATTTAAAAGATATACTGAAAGATATAAAAGCAGCTTCATTACAGCGACAGATTTGACTAAATAATGAACTCAAGAATCCAATCAGCAAAAGCTCTGTCCCAAGAGGGCTGTCTGGTAGTTTGTTGACAGGACAAAGGCCATCTCCAAACCATTTCTCAGAAGGGGAAACGAGGACAAACACTTGGGGTGGGCTAAGACGCTGCAGCTTTTCAGTGGGTGACTGCAGAATCTCAGGTAGAGATCAGTGGCAGGAACAGTATGAAAAGAGGCCAACAGGGGAGAGAATGATACCACTGTGAAAGATGCTGCTGGGAACATTATGGTGTGTTTTTTTTTTCTTTTTTACCTTCTCTAAAGTTGATTAACATACTTTACATTCAAGCTGTTTTATCCTGACTAGTGTTCTCAGACCTCTATACAAACTACGTTAACGTGTCACGTGGTCAGTATAGACCGTTAGCCGTTTAGTTAGCAAATGCATACAGACTTTAATACGGTAGCTTCTAACCAAAGATAGTTAACCATTCTGCTAAAAAAAAAGTAAAGCATANCATGTAGCCCTGTATCATCATGCAACCTACTGACTGTAGCCAGCTTGTTGAGCTGTGTCTTCCACACTATGAGTGTTTTAACCAAACCAGGGTCAGTGGTCGTGGCAGTGGCAGAGTATGTGTGTACAGGGAGAATTTTAAATGTCAATTAATGCATTTTAATGAATTTTCTTCCTTCTAAATTTCTCAGTTGATTTTATTTGCCGTTATTTATTGGCCCCCAAAACCTCCTGGTAGCTTTTTAGCAGAATTCCACGATTTTTTTTTATCCTCCCTTGTTTTAACTCATGATAGGGTAGTTCTCTGTGGTGATTTTAACATTCATGTTAATGACTCCACCAATACGCAGGCAGCTGACTTTTTAAACATCACAACTTCTTTTAACTTTAAACAGCATGTGTGTGGACCAACCCATAACCGGGGTCACACTCTGGACTTTGTTTTTACCCTGGGTGTAATTGTGGCCTCCTTAAATTTACTGGATTTTACTGTCTCGGATCTCAAATGTATAGTTTTTTTACAGTGAATGTCCAGTTTTTAATATAGCTCCTGGAGTACCCGTATTTTTAAGGAAAACAGCGCAGCAGAGTTCTGCACACTTTTTAATAGTAACTGCCGACAAACAGCCGAACATGCCGACACCAATGATCTGGCCAATCATTTTAATTCCGCCTGCTTATTCACCCTTGATGTCATTTCTCCACTGAAGCTCAGAACTAAGTCCTCAAATAAGAAGCAGCCGTGGATCAATGACAACATTCGCAACCAATAAAAGGGAATATAGGAAAGCAGCGCATAGATGGAAAAAATCAGGTCTCCAGGTGCAGGTTCTGGACCTCAGTGCTGCATTTGACACAGTTGATCACAACATTCTTTTAAACAGACTGAGGCACTGGGTGGGGATGTCGGGTACAGTTTTAGAGTGGTTTTTATCTTATCTATCTGGAATGACCTGAGGAGATCAGGTCGGCTGATTCTGTGCTCGCTTTTAAGTCAGTTCTTAAAAAACATTTTTACCGGAGAGCTTTTCCTGATTTTGAGTTTTATAGCTTCTTGTTCTATTTGTGTGCTTATCTTATTTCAATTTTAATTTCTTTTTTATTGGAAAGCACTTTTTAACATTTGTTTTGAAAAGTGCTCTATAAAGAAAGTTTATTATTATATTATAAAATACAGTCGCCCTTTTGCAGCTCTACCCTCTCTTCTTAAGCCCCGTCCATCAGACAAGCCCGGGCATACACTGGTGCTTTAAATGTGCAAAAATAGTGAGGTTAAAGTCACAAAGACATTGAACTTTCTACTCGGTTTAAATCCAGCTTTTGTGGGTGAAAGTCCTGTGCTGAACCTATTTAGCCACCATGTTCTATTCTCACTGCAGGCTTTGTTACTCTGAATACTGTCTCATCTGCTCTGGGTTTAAAGATCTGTCGTTGGCAGAACTCTTCTATCACAGGACACATTTACTTAAGCCTGAAGAAGTCAGTTTCCCCTCAGATAACTTGAATTACAATACGGTAAAAGGTTAGTATAGAACTTTTGACAAAGGACACCAAAACAAGCTTTAATGGAATTTGTGTTAAAATTAGGAATTTTTTTGAAATGACTGCTACCAAAGTTGAAAACTAACTTTCGGGGGAAAACAAAACAAAACAAAACAAAAAAACACTCTACAAAGTTACACAAGTCTTTATTGATCACATTACATGAAAGGACTGTTTAATAGACAACAGTTAGAGCAATCTAAAATTATTNGTTAGCCGTTTAGTTAGCAAATGCATACAGACTTTAATACGGTAGCTTCTAACCAAAGATAGTTAACCATTCTGCTAAAACAGTAAAGCATAACGTTACCTGGTGTCTGCAAACGGTCAGGACAGCTGCAGGGAACAGGAAGGAGATTCTTGCTGCCACCGTGTTTTCAACTGATTCCGTAATTAGCGACTAGTCTCCAGTAAACGTAGTCATTAGTAGATACGAAAGACTTTATGAACGGGCTTAGGTGTCTTGGTAGCTAACGTTAGCTAGCATCCGGCTGCTAATTGTTACCAGTGACAAGTTACATGTAGCCGCAGTCTGACGGGTCTGCCGAGTTTACTTGTGCTGTTTCGGATCAGTTTCACACAGAAGCTAACAAAAACATTAGAGCTACCACCAGCCCATCATTACCGCCGGGTTCCCTGTTTCATATCGATGACAAACCGACACAGCAGCACCAGGCTCACTGCGCTTCAACTAATCCGCCTCTTTTTTAAAATGACCTCCTCAGTCAAACTCTGTTCTGTTTCCGGGTTGTGTCCGTTTTTCCCTTTTTTTTTTCTTTTTTTTTTTTTCTAGTGTCTCCATTGGAGACATGAACTCTGGCCTAGATGAGATAACAGAGGCCTGTGATTCTTCTTCTCATGTTTTCTTGGACTGTTTCTGTGCTGTTTGAGGAAGGTTGGCTGCTTCCGGGAGGCTTCCTGTTCTGGCCTTTGTTTAGTATTTATGTCTCCCTGCTAGATGCTGCAGAGGTCTTCTCCTCTGCTGGTTATGCAGCAAGGTTGTGCAACAAAAGTCAGACTCATTCCTTTGTTTTATGGAGGATGCCAATATTACTGTTATATTCAGTAAGCATAAGTCCAGGCAGAGGGGGAGGAGTGGCAGCAATCTTCCACTCAAACTTAGGAATCAACCAGAGACCAAAACTTAGTTATAATTCATTTGAAAGCCTTAGTCTGAGTGTCACACACTTGGATTGGAAAGCACAAAAACCAGTTCTGTTAGTGGTAGTATATCGGCCACTGGCCCCCTACTCTTAGTTTCTATCTGAATTCTCAGCTACTCTCGATCAGAGGTTCTCAAAGTTTTTGAGCCACGACCCCCAAAATAACATAAGTTTGTGTTGGTGACCCCCTTATTTTAATTTTTAATATGGCACGAGTAATAACTTTGTTGTTCATGCATTAATGTGTTAAAAATTAATGTGTTAAAACCACAGATTGATCTCTTTACATTAACACGTTAATTTTCTTTTGAATGAAGGAATGAATAGAATTTATTTTTAACAAATGAAAGTGGAAAAAAATATAAAAACAAAAGAAAATAATTTTCAAAAGTGCAAAGCAGAATAATAATATTTCATAACCACATCATTATATTAACACGTTCGAAAAAGGAGTGGGAAGAAATATACACTTTTAATTTTGACAGCCCTAACACACATTTATTTGATAAATGTACGATTTATTTACTTCTTCTTCTTTTTTTTTTTTACAATGATCTGGTGATCTGGCGACCCCCTGAAATTATCTTGGGACCCCCATGGGGGTCCCGACCCCCAGTTTGAGAACCACTGTTCTATAGCATTGCCTTCGTCTCCTGTTCTACTGTAAAGAACCTTGAAGTTGTTTCGTTCAATAGCCACATAAAACAAGTTTGCTAGGACGGCCTTCTTTCATCTACGTAATATTGCAAAATCAGGAGCATCCTGTCTCAGAGTGATACTGAGAAACTCATCCATGCATTTATAACTTCTAGACTGGACTATTGTAATTCCTTATTATCAGAATGTCCCAATAACTCTCTTAAAAACCTCCAGCTGATCCAAAATGCTGCAGCCAGGGTTCTGACAGGAACCAGTAACAGAGATCATATTTCTCTTGTATTAACTTCTCTTCATTGGCTCCCTGTAATATCCAGGATAGAATTTAAAATCCTGCTTTTAACATATAAAACTCTCAATGACCAAGCTCCATTTTACTTTAAAAACTTTATTGTACCGTATCATCCTAACAAAGCCCTTTGCTCCCAGACTGCAGGTCTACTGGTGGTTCCCAGAGTTTCCAGAAGTAGAATAGAATAGGAGGCAGAGCCTTCAGTTATCAGGCTCCTGTCTTATGGAATCAGCTCCCAGTTTGGGTTCAGGAGGCAGACACCCTCTCTAATTTTTAAGGTTAGGCTTCAAACTTTCCTCTTTGATAAAGTTTATAGTTAGGGCTGCTCAGGATCACCTGAACTGTCCCTTAGTTATGCTGCTATAGCTTTAGACTGCCAGAGGATTCTAATGATGTACTGAGCTCCTCTTCTCTCCTCTCCTCTCTTCTTGTCCTGTAACCTTACTATGTTCAGCGTGATGTGATGACATATGTTGTAAACTGCTCTATACAAATAATATTGAATTTAATTTAATTCTGCCAAGTTTCTGCAGACAGAAAGTCATCTTGTCAGCCAGTATTTTGGTAGATCCACAGGCATTCATGGTGCCATGTGGAAGTGTCATCTTCCCAACACCTTTTGCATTCATGTAGCCCTGTATCATCATGCAACCTACTGACTGTAGCCAGCTTGTTGAGCTGTGTCTTCCACACTATGAGTGTTTTAACCAAACCAGGGTCATGGTCGTGGCAGTGGCAGAGTATGTGTGTACAGGGAGAATTTTAAATGTCAATTAATGCATTTTAATGAATTTTCTTCCTTCTAAATTTCTCAGTTGATTTTATTTGCCGTTATTTATTGGCCCCCAAAACCTCCTGGTAGCTTTTTAGCAGAATTCCACGATTTTTTTTTATCCTCCCTTGTTTTAACTCATGATAGGGTAGTTCTCTGTGGTGATTTTAACATTCATGTTAATGACTCCACCAATACGCAGGCAGCTGACTTTTTAAACATCACAACTTCTTTTAACTTTAAACAGCATGTGTGTGGACCAACCCATAACCGGGGTCACACTCTGGACTCTGTTTTTACCCTGGGTGTAATTGTGGCCTCCTTAAATTTACTGGATTTTACTGTCTCGGATCTCAAATGTATATTTTTTTTACAGTGAATGTCCAGTTTTTAATATAGCTCCTGGAGTACCCGTATTTTTAAGGAAAACAGCGCAGTAGAGTTCTGCACATTTTTTAATAGTAACTGCCGACAAACAGCCGAACATGCCGACACCGATGATCTGGCCAATCATTTTAATTCCGCCTGCTTATCCACCCTTGATGTAATTTCTCCACTGAAGCTCAGAACTAAGTCCTCAAATAAGAAGCAGCCGTGGATCAATGACAACATTCGCAACCAATAAAAGGGAATATAGGAAAGCAGCGCATAGATGGAAAAAATCAGGTCTCCAGGTGCAGGTTCTGGACCTCAGTGCTGCATTTGACACAGTTGATCACAGCATTCTTTTAAACACACTGAGGCACTGGGTGGGGATTTCGGGTACAGTTTTAGAGTGGTTTTTATCTTATCTGGAATGACCTGAGGAGATCAGGTCGGCTGATTTTGTGCTTGCTTTTAAGTCAGTTCTTAAAAAACATTTTTACCGGAGAGCTTTTCCTGATTTTGAGTTTTATAGCTTCTTGTTCTATTTGTGTGCTTATCTTATTTCAATTTTAATTTCTTTTTTATTGGAAAGCACTTTTTAACATTTGTTTTGACAAGTGCTCTATAAATAAACTATTATA
>NW_007579167.1:25322-41062 GCF_000690725.1 Stegastes partitus
AAAAAAACACTCTACAAAGTTACACAAGTCTTTATTGATCACATTACATGAAAGGACTGTTTAATAGACAACAGTTAGAGCAATCTAAAATTATTACATCGATAATCATCTATCTCAGATCGCAGAGCAAGTATTTAGTAGTTAATATCAAATTTTTTTGAAAAGAAAGTTATTACAGATACTCAGTGTAATACTAACTGACAACATGGAGACAGGCACTGTTGTCATCATCACAATTGCGCAACATCTGGAACTCTACCAACCCCTCCTTGCTGGCTTTATTACATGTTTGTTAAAATGTATGTTTAATACTAAATGTGAGTCATACAAGAGAAACTAACCCTGTAAACTATTTTTAATACATCAGGTGGGATCTAATTTGTGCAATGTGAATGTAAAAAGCAAACATATATATATATATGTATATATGAAAAATTGTTAAGAATATAAAATAAAATAATGTAGTAACACAATTTACGACCCTGTTCACATTCCTTGTTCTAAAAACTCCATGGAACATTCACAGACATGACTGAAGGTCTCAACTGTTCCATCAAATCAGCTTAAGCAGATTTACAAAATCAAAATTCAAGTATTTATAAAAGTTCTGCTGTAAAGTTGTTTGAGATTATACTACAGCTTTATATTACCCATTATCGAATGCATTTATGGACCACCCTGCTTGAAATAAACCTGTGCTTAAAGCTCAAAGTCAACCACTTGGCTACAGTTAGTTCTGTTTGGGTCCATCTCATCCTGTAAAAACTCACTCTGCATCATACATCGAACCTTTATGTACCCAACCAAAGTTTATTTTTGAGTCTGTAATGGGTTCATTCCCATTTTTTCCACTGGACAATATCCATTAAAACTGCATAGTGTGTTTTCAGTGGATAAGACAAACCCAAACAGCATGAGTAACAAGCCTGACTTGCCACCTATCAGTTATAACCTTCTGACTCTGTCAGCAAATACGCAGTCATCCCCGTCATGCTATACCACATCACCAACACCAATCACTCTGAACTAAAGAGGCCTCTTGGATGACACAGTTCTTCAGCCAATTAAAAATTTACTACAATATAATGGGATCATGCAGTAAGCTTAAGGAAGGAGAATGCATTTAGAGGACTGCTTGTAAACGGATATTGTAGCAACTTAGCAAGGTAGATTTCTTGAAGTGTCAGCACAGGTTTATGATGTTTGTATGTTTCCTGTATTTTCTTTTTTTGTTGTTGTTAGAGAGCATGTGATTTTGAAATGGTAAACATTTGGGTTTGGGAGCATATTACCCAAATGTTTGTGCAAAAAGCTTTGCCCATCTCAGACACAGCTTGAGGCAAAGTATGAAATATGTTTCACTCTGTGCTTAATTCACCAACATGATTTCCTAATTCTGTAACCAATGAGTGTTAGATGAAATCATATATATATATATGTGTATAAATATATATATATATACACACAATAAAGCTAGACCTGAAGATGAAATTAATAAAAATCTGGAAACTGAAACTAAGTTTTTGTTCAGGAGTCAAGTGAATGTGTTCACTTAAGTTTACTGATTTCTGCTCTGATTTGAGCGAGTAGTGACAAAATAAAATTTAAAAAAACAAATGCTAGATTTAAGTAACATGCAGGCACTAAATTATCTATGACATTTTTATGGTTCATTTAAGATGACCATTTTTTTGGGCTACAACATTTCAAGTTGAAAAATTAGTTCTTTTAAGAGCAACACAACAGTCATTATCATAACATAGACAGTTCAAATAGACAGCATTAAATGACATGCAAGCTGGCATATTAGTTTTATTGTGTGTTCCTATATAGAGTCATCCCTAACACTAACACAGAATTCTGTATCCAGGATGACAACTGGCCTTCATACAACAAACTATGATCACAGGGACTGTGAGTCAGGCAGAGATGAGGTGATACTGGCATATGACCACTAAAAGAAGCTGTATGCAATGCTTTGTTCTAAGCCATTAAGGATGCTTCTTTAGGAGTTTGGATATTAACTTAATCTTATTCAAATTTATCTATTTTGTGGTTCCCGTTAAAGGACCAGACTTACATTTTGAGTCACATTACAGACCTTTTAATTGCATACATCTCTGACTTATTCACAGATTCTGAAAAGTCAAAGTAGGCTTTTCAGAATTGGCTATTTATTCTAGATAGGTTTTGTAGGCCAGATTAAGAATGGAAATGTCATCTTTACTTGCCAGTACCAGAAAATTAACAACAGAAAAAATGCCACAAAAATGGAGCAATGAATACAACTTTACAGGTCGTTTTATGTTGACTTACAAAAATACATCGTAAACCAGCATTTGTTCAGCCGACAACTGCTACCACAGAAATCTGTGAATATTCATGAGAAATTAGATGCCAACTCGCACTGAATGTTACACTGCTACATCTTGGAAAATGAGATTTTGTGATGGCTCAACATGTGTAGTACAGGCTTTGGCTGAGCCCGTTTTCTGAAATGTTTGACTGTCTAAGAAGTTGATAGGGAACAGTGCAAGGCATGCTAGATGTACTGACATATAATGGGAACAATAGAACGATTCTGGAGTTATTTCAACAGATTTATTTTCCAGATACATCAACATTCTAAGAAAATTGCAGCTATTGTACCTTCTTTAAATCGTTTTCTGGATACATCTTTATGGCAGCACAGGTAAGAGGAAATCATCATTTCTGGCTAAGGAGATGGCCAATATTTACTTTTATAAACTTAACTGGCCCTGAATCCAGAAATAGAGGTTTGATAGAATATTATTATTGTTTAGATTGTGCTTATCATGACATAGACTGTCTGGAATTTCCTTCTCTGCATTCTGGATGAACTCAGACTTTGCTTGATTAGTCAGATTCTTTCAAGATCAGAATTTATTTGAGGTTGGCCAACACATCATTAAAGATGTTGAGGAAGAGGTGAACATGGTACTCCTTGAAAACCAATGCTGGACGGAAACGGATTGATCGATCCCCACATCCTCCCAGGAGGACACCTATCAATGACAAACAGTTACTACAGCAGTGTTCAAAGAAGAGAGGATCATCATCTTGGAATTTTGCATTTTCAACCCTAAATTTGTGAGGCTGTGGTACAGTAATGACTAGCACCCCAAACCGAAATAAATAAATAAATAAATAAACACACACACACACACACACACACACACGTCATCAGAAATTCTACAATTTCATTAAGCAGATGCTTTTATCCAAAGCGACGTACATCTGAGAGCAGATACAACACAAGCAAGGATCTACTCAGGAGAAAACAATCTGGAAAAGTGCTATAGAACAAATTCAAGTGTGACAGGGTGTTGATGCAAATAGCAGGCTGTGTGAGACGTAATTGGATTTTTAGTTTTTTGTTTGTTTGTTTTCAGGCAGTCAAGTGCAAAGGTATTTAGTGAAGAGCTGGGTCTTTCGTCTTTTCTTAAAGACTGAGAGGGAATCAGCAGATTGAACAGAGTTTGGTAACTCGTTCCACCACTGCGGATCCACAGAGGAGAAGAGTCTAGCTATCGACCTCAGCCCTGTTGTGGTGGTTGTATCTGGAGGCTTTTGTTGGTCGAGCATAGTGAGCGAGAGGGAGTGTAGATCTGAATGAGAGAGTTCAGGTAGGAGGGAGCTGTTCTTGTTGTGGTTTTGTAAGGAAGTGTCAGGGTTTTGAATCTGATGCAGGCAGCAATTGGAAGCCAGTGAAGCGATCTGAACAGCGGGGTGACATGTCCTGTTTTTGGCTGGTTGAAAACTAGATGTGCTGGTCAAAGTACTGTCCTAATTGCACAGTCAAAACTATTTACAGAAAACTATAAAAGTGTGTCCGTAGTTCAGGTCTGCTTTAGGCACGACATGCTGCTCATTATGGTGTGTGACTCAGCTCCCCATTGCCAGGCTCACAGCAGTGGACTGTGGTAACGAAGAGTGCTGTAGTCCAACGTTGCAGCAGGACCGACCACAGCTAACCTGTGATGGTCTTGTCCTTGTCTATATACTATGAGGTGGTCTCAGTGAGTAGAGAGAGAGATTTTTAAAAAAATTATTTTTCTTTTTCAGAGCAGTGGAGAGAGACACAAGAGCGGGGAGAAGAGTGGGGAAAGACCTGCAAGCAAATAGCTGTAGTCGGGAGTTGATCCCACGCCCACTGTGTTGGGGACTTTAGCCCCTGTTTGTGGGTCGCCGTCTTATCCAGTTGAGCAACCAGGTTGCTTCTAAGAGAAAGATTTTTTTTTAAAGTCTCTGTGTTCAGCTCTTAGTGATTTTTGTAGTTTTTTTCTGAATCTGCTTAGTACAAAGTTTAGTTTTGCTCTTGTAGTCCTCATTTTAATGTTTACTTTATCTTGACTTTCCTACACTTTCATCCACATTAGAGCTATGTTAAGTTACTACTGATAAAAACAGAATTATAATGAAGTCATTTGTAAAATCAGACCAAAGAAAGCCAGAGTAAGAAAAGGACAATCAGTCTATCATCTCGTGATATTGCCAATGCATCCTCGCATTAGTGAAAAACCTGCAGAACAAAGTATGACCGTATACACCCCTAACTAAACTAAACATGTCCTACTTAACATGAGAGTTTACAAGAATAAATGAACCGTAGCCCCTCCCCCCCAAATAAGAAATAGAGAATGACTATCGATTTGCTTTATACCTTTGTCTCTGGCCTTGACCAGGATCCTATCGCGTGTTGCATCATCACAGATGTCAATGGCACAGAAGGTCCCCTGTCCTCGAGCTGCGCTCAATATGCCGGGGTACTGAGCCTGGGGATTACAAGCATATAGGTCATGTTCACACACATTTAGGTCATCCAAGCCTGTGCCAAACCACAGTAAATGTGTTTATGACTGAGACAATAAAAATTCAATATAGCTGCTCTGATGTACAATTTAATGGGTTGAATACAATCAGAGATTTTTGGGAAATTTCTATCCCAGTTGTAATAGTAAAGAAAAATCTATGGGTTTAGGATAGGTATTGATTATATCAATATAACTGCTTGTGCGAATACTCAGTCTGGTACTTTGTTGATATGGTTTTTTGTAACACTGTGCAGGAAAAATAAACTCAAAACAGAATTTGTTTGTATTTTATAATAAAATATTCTAACAGCAATGCTTCCAATAGTATATAATGTAATTGTAATATCTATAATTATGTAAAATATAAATCGCATTATTCACTATCATTTCACTTGTCCTCTGCTGCTGCGGATTCATTGCTTGACAGGTAGCACAAGTAGAAGGAAGAGGGGCTTCCTGGATAGTCAACAAAAGTGCTAAGAGCCAGCATTCAAGATTCAGTCGAGATGAGGTAAAAGTACATCATTTTCTAAAATATATGAAAAACATAGCATATATACAGGGAGTAATACATGATGCATGCTCTGAATTATATACAAATTGAATAAATACATTTGGACCAAGTGAATTAAACTGCAACTGTAAGCACTGTACCTGTAGCTCATAAAGGCCATGTAGCAGGGCTTTCCCCGAACGGGTCACTTCCTCCAGAAGGTTTTCTCTACGGATTACATTAAGAACTTCTGAAAGGAACAAGTTCTTTGATGGGTCACCCATCCATGTGTTAAAGATGCGGTATGGCTAAAAAAAAAAAAAGAAAAAGGAAACAAAATAGGGTCAAAAGTATTGTTGATATGCATCATTAGTGTACCTGAAAGTATGAAAACATTTTGTATGAATACATTCAGAAGTATGAAAAAATTTGGATAAAACAGAAATTCAAATGTATAAAAAACATCAGAATAAATAGATTTATTTTTTAATTGGCAAGATATGTAACTGTGTACAGCATTTTGTAAATAAACCAGAAAGATTTGCACAAATACAGTTTTTAAAATTAATCCTTTACATCTGCATAGGAAGTGTGTCCTCTTGCACAGAGCCCCATATGTTTAGACAGCAGCCTAGAATTGGCCTAAAGATGGATTCTGGCATTTTGTTGTTGAAGTAGTAGCCAAAGTAGGCTCTCCTACATGCTTGGAAAGGGAGGGGTGAAGAGCAACCATTCCACTTGATGACACTAAATCACGCTAGTCCTTTAAGTACACTTACAAGGTTTTGACACAGTCTTTAATACATTATTTTGAGAATGTGGCCATAAAAGTTGACAGAGACTTCATCTAATTCAGCCCTGGTGTGTACTCCAGGTCGAGCCAGTCACTCAATATGCAAGCCATAGTGCAGTATTTAAAAAAAAATAAAAAAAAATCAAGCTCTGAGTTTTTAACTTCATATCCGTTGAACTCAAAGAAACGCACTTGGTCCACTTAGTATTTTGGTTAATGAGGTAATAACTACAGATATGGATACTAGGAGGAAATAAAGAGGACAATGTGCAGAACAAGAGCTACTTTTGGAAAGATCAAACCAGGGTCAAACCCAACCTGAGGACAAAAGGAGAAACACACAGTCTGCAACAGCTTACAAAGTTTGCTTTAATGGTATTTAAGAAACAGATGTTTTGTTCATGTCATGTTCAAAATTTTGTGAATATTTTAATGCATGGCTTGTATGTGAAGTGTTTGCTCATCGTGGGGCTCATACCCAGTTTGAAGGTCTGTGTAGAGCTTTTTGGTTACAAACTGATTACTAGTTCTGTTGTTGTGGAGCTCTCTTCTGTTTTGTTTTTTTTGCTACTCAATTTCATTATTGGATAAAAATAAACAAAAAAAGTCAAACCTTATCTGCCTGCAATTCATCCTTGTGGTAGTAGCCCCCAGTCAGAAGCTTCTTGCTGAAGGAGACAATGTCAGCAGGGTCATCCATGCCCCAGTGCTCATGGGCCCAAAACTTTCCTGTGCCACCCCCACCAGTCTGGACTTCATCCACATGAAAAGCACAGCCATGCTGGTGGAATGAAAAAAAATAACAGATTGAAAAGGACTAACAGACAGATCATGAATACAAACATAATGTAAATCTTGATTTAATCCAAATGCTGTGGATATGATAAGGCTGTGAAGATCTATGGATGGATCGCAGCTGTCATAAGATGAAGGTGGGCATGGCATTTCTGGATTTACTGCAGTCAAGAAAAGTCAAATCAAATTTATATATACAATCCAATGCCAGAAATTAGCTCAAGGACCTTTGCAATCTGTTATGCATCAAATGCCCTCTAGTCTTGTAATCAGTGAGTTGCTATTTTGGATTTAGCTCTCCTATGGATAACATATTTCACTGCTGATGGTAGGAGTGGCCACACAAAAGACAGAAACTGAGTTGAAATCTTTACACACCGCTTTTGCAAACCCATATCTACCAATCAGTTATTATCTATAATAATACTATATTAATAATATTACAGAATCTATAAATAATGGTAGCTAGAAGCCTGCCATTGGCAGCGTGTGTCACGTGGCTTTCTCCCCCTCTTCCACTGTCTGCATGTTACTGCATTCAAAATCTATCCTATAGGAAAAAACAACAACCACCACCTCTGGTCAGGAACTCACTACACTGAATTTTTAGTTTTGCATAGGATTTAGATTATGCAGAAAGGCAGCTCTGCTGTTTTCTTTTTTGATTTTGTTTTGGTGAATGAGTCATTTTAATGACAGTGCTCTCCACCTTGTGTGCAAATGATCGACCAAAACAATTCTCCCCCCCTTCACTATTTTGAAGGAGCACTATCACCGCATTCTTTGCTTAGTTCTGCCTAAGATGATAATTGGTTATGGAAAATAAACTCTTGTTTTTTGAATGATAGTGAGATGCAGCTATTCTGTGTTGCAAAACTGTTTAGCAATGTAGAAAAATACATTAAAAAAAAAAACCTAGAGAAGTGGAGAAGAGATGTATTTTGCAAAGTTGCAAAAAGTAAAATTTTGAGCCTTTTTCAATGTTAGCAACAGCTGTTTGATGATATAGTTAAGATGAAGGCTAATGTTTTTTATGAAATGTTAAATTTATTTGTCTCTACAACATTAGTGTCATTAAATACATTACTACACTGCTCAAAAAAACAAAGGGAACCCCTAAACAACACAACGTAACTCCAAGTCAATCACACTTCTGTGAAATCAACCTGTCCAGTTAGGAAGCAACACTGATTGTGAATCAATTTCACCTGCTGTTGTGCAAATGGAACAGACACCAGGTGGAAATGGGAGGCAATCAGCAAGACAACCCCTATAAAGGAGTGGTTCTGCAGGTGCTGACCACAGACCATTTCTCTGTTGTTGTCCTTTCTGGCTGATGTTTTGGTCATGTTTGCATTTTGTCAGTGCTCTCACCCCAAGAGGTAGCATGAGGCGGTGGCTACAACCCACAGAAGTTGCTCAGGTAGTGCAGCTCATCCAGGATGGCACGTCAATGTGAGCTGTGGCAAGAAGGTTTGCTGTGTCCAGAGCATGGAGGAGATGCCAGGAGACAGGCCAGTACACCAGGAGACGTGGAGGGGGCCATAGGAGGGCAACAACCCAGCAGCAGGACCGCTACCTCCTCCTTTGTGCAAGGAGGAGCACTGCCAGAGCCATGCAAAATGACCTCCAGCAGGCCACTAATATGCATTTTTCTGCTCAAACTGTCAGAAACAGACTCCATGAGGGTGGCATGAGGGCCCGACGTCCACAAGTGGGGCTTTTGCTTACAGCCCAACACCGTGCAGGGCGATTAGCATTTGCCAGAGAACACCAAGGTTGGCAGATTGGCCATTGGCGCCCTGTGCTCTTCACGGATGAGAGCAGGTTCATGCTGAGCACATGTGACAGACGTGACAGATTCTGGAGATGGCGTGGAGAACTATTCTGCTGCCTGAAACATCCTCCAGCATGACCGGTTTGGCAGTGAGTCAGTAATGGTGTGGGGAGGCATTTCTTTAGATTTGCCAAATAATAATATTAAATGAGACAATCAACCAGATTTTCACTCATCAGTTACTTGTCATGCTTGCCTGCTGACTTGGCTTTATCTGTCTCTAAAGATGTCATGACTACTCTGTATCCTCTAATATAGTAAAATAGAGTAAGACACCAGAAGCTCAGCCACTATAGCTACAAAACCAACCAACATAGTTATAGTACAATGTATAAGTGAATATTCACTGTGGGACTCAGCGGTCTCATCCTCTTCTCACTCTGCACTCAAGTCAGATCACATCATTGTAAAATCTAAATATAATGGAGCATAATCGCTGACATATTATCAACCACTACTCTATTGTCAGATATAAATTTTACCAAGGTGTGACTATTTCAAAGTATTACTCGGAATAATTGATGCATTTGTGTTAAAACTGTGGTGTTTGAGACTTGTAAACCAGTAGTTTTTTTCAAGTTCGATACACCTCTAAATGAGTACAACAGACTGCCTTTGAAAAGCTCTGTTACTTTTGTAGAAACTCTTACCTTGCGTGCAATTTTGCGGAGCTGTTTGAAGAAGTCTGGGGAGGCATGGTTGTCTCCGCCTTCAGCCTGAATTGGTTCAATTACAATCCCTGCCACAGGCATCCCCTTCTGCCTCCACTTCACGATCAGATCCTCCACCTGGATATGCAAACAAGCACACAAATGTATTTTTATTTTGGTCCAGGAGATATTTTCATGACTTAAAAGTGAAAAATAAATTGAACACTTTAGGTCGTTTAAATTTCCCCCATTGGGGGATCAATAAAGTATTCTATTGTATCTCTCACCCTGTGCAATGCTGAAAAACTCCAACCCCTCTCAAGGAGTTGGTTTCCAGAACCTTTGCTGCCCTGCCTGTCTGCTTGACTCCTGGCTTCTATTGCACCCAACCTCAAAGCCTTTGCCTGTAGGTGGTGGGACCACTGGGTGGTGGCCTCATGTAGCTTTTCCAGGCTGTGCTCAATCGAGCCCCAGGGCCTACAGCTTGGCGGCCAAACACTTGCCAACAAGCTCCCCCCCCCCGGCTGGGCTCGAGAAGGGGGCCACAGTCTCCTTATTCCAGGCGGGATAGCACTGCTCCTTGAATCCAAAATCACAGGGTTGCCTTGATTGGGTCTGTGGCAACGCAGCTTCATATGCCATAAGCTGCTTTGCAAATGTTCTTCTGACACCTTACTATCATAGCCAGCATTGGGCCTTCTGTGGAATTGGAGCATGCAGATTGGACCATTACTATGTCACTGGCTCATCGGTCATCCTTCCTTGAACCACTTTCGGCAGATACTAACCACTGCGCACCAGCGATACCCCACACAACCTGGACATGCAAAGTTTGAAGTCACTCAGATCCTCATGCCACCTTTTTTTTCCCCGGCTGCCAACATATCAACTTCAAGAATTGACTGCTCACTTACTGCCCTTACTCATCAAACAGTAAATGCTGTTAAGTGGTCACAGTTGTGCAGAATGCTGTCATTGTGCAGTTTGTCCACTAGATGGAGCTCTGACTCCATTCAGTCCTAACCGCTGTCTTCTCAGTAGTACAGGAGTAGGTTACAGCCAGGCATCATTACAGGAGTGAGATGAGCAGAGCTACTGACAGATAAGTTCACAACAACGTTGTGACATTAACAATGACTCCTGTTTCACTTTAGTCTCTTTGCCATGAGTCATGGTGACTGACGCGTGCTTCGTTGCAACGATCATGCTCTTCATTTACGTTGCATTGCTGAAGTTGTGCTAACCTTGGTTAAGTTACTCCCTGTCTGTTTATGTTAGCAATATACACAGCCTACCTCCTCCAGACAACGGGCCTCCTCCTGGGCATTCTCTCTGGTAAACTCCTCCAGTGGGTACTTCAGTTTGGGGAATGGGGCAATTGGCCAATCAAATGATGGCACATCCAGCTTATGGATTACTTTGGAGTGTGTTGTTGCCAAGCAACCTTAACGAGACAAAAAAGATGTTAGCTGAATACCCAATGTGGAAATGCTAATTTAGCCTTTAATGTACTTATTTAATAGCCTTTACCCTTAAATCATCTTATTTTGGATAGTACATTTTTGTATTTTGTTACATTGTGACTTTAATAAAAGAACAGTTTTCACTGTTGAACAGTCTGCCACTACATCTTCCCAACCCTTACTGCCACATGCTTTTAAAAGCAATTGGAGGAAGCAATTTCTTCCACACATGCTGTCACTAAAATATAACTATCAATATGGAGACCTTAGTATACAGCACTAAGACATCAGGAATACCATACACTTTAACCCTGTATATTTTTGTAATAGAGTGTATTTGTGTATTAATGTTCTCTGTGTGTATTTCTATTATGTTATTTCTCATTTATGCTGGCAGGTTCAACCATTTCCACACAGTATGTAAAACAAATGTGCAGGTGATGTGCATGGCAGTATCTTTTTTACATAGTGTATTAGGCAAGTTAGAGTTTCTCTCTTTTTTCAGGTCTCATTCGATTAAAAAAGAAAAAGCTTTTTCACCTTCCAGTATTTTGAACATTGGCTTTATGAAGTCGGTTCAGCTGACCAGACCAGTAGATCCTGAGTGTGTGAGATATTTATGCTGAAGTCTGCCAGCATAAAGCTAGCAAATATAGACACATAGCTGAAATTGTCACCACCGAGAGATGTAGTGATTATTGCACACTGAGAGTATGTGATTAGAATGGAGTTTGCCCCACATAGGTTTTGTCCACCTACACAATGACAACACTGAAATGCAAAGGGTACTGTAATGTGTTTCTTCCATAAGCAGAATGAAATTTGCTAGTTACATCATGTTACATTTCAAATTTAAAGTTGGTGTTCACAGTTGGCAGAACACTTCTTCAATATACCCACCAGCCTGGAAGGCTGAGTATCAGCCAGCATGCGGCTTTCAAAAAGAAGTCTCCATTATAAAAACCCTTTAATCTGGCTCTATTCAAACATATCCAGCCCGTTAAGGTGAGAGCTGCATACAAAACATCTGCATTATAGTAAAAGAGGAGAGCTGTTCAGTTTTTTAAATCTCTACACAGTGGCAACATTCATGTAAAACACTGACGTTTCCGTTTATGTAAGTATTTAACATACCCAGTGTTCTTCCATGGAAACCTCCCATGAAAGATAAAATACTGAGGTCTGGACAACCCGGGGCCTTAGATAGAAAGGCAAGGAATAAAAAGAGAAAGTAACAAAGCAACAGAAAAACAAAAACAAAAATAATGAAAAAGAAGCACATATTTAACACAATATAGCTAGAAATAGCAAAATATTATAAGAAGTAGTGAGACCTGATTTATCATGCAGGAGCTCAGGTCTTCATCAGATGGAGTCTTGTGGCCTCGTTCCTTATTCTGAAACAAAAGCAAACGAACAAAGAAGTTAAGCTGATTTTGCATTTTAAAATTTGCACATTCCCCTCATGCAAATATTGTTCATTTCAGCTATTAGTGACAATGTGTCTCCTAAATCACAGAAAGACCATTCTCAGTGTTTGTGTACTGCAGGCTTCATGTTTTCACATCACAATACAAGCTGCCCATTGGAGAAAGACTGGCTCCAGTTCTGCAGTGTTTTCACAAATGCTGCATGACACAAGGTTTGTGGCAATAAAATGTAGGTTTAAGGTTAATATGTCCAGCAGCACATTAGGTAATTTGATGTAATATTTAGATTTTAATGGCACTAAAATTATTCAGCTTCATTCAGAGCCACATGGGCACTTATCACAGAGAGTACCATCAGCCACTAAAAAAAACATCATCGTGATGCAATCATGGTTATTGCAGTTTTTAAAAGAAAGCCATCAGTTCCATTACGGGAACTGTTACATCTAGAATTTCTGAAACCTTCATTTTTGCCACCTATTTTGGATTTAGTTTTATCTTTTATAAGGATGTCAGACAACATTACTGACAAAGACAGACAGTTATACCAATTTACTAAATTGTAGTGCAACAGGTCAAACAGACAAGTCTGCTTCTGAATAACAGTTATTTTGGGCTGCCTAGGCTGTTTTAATAAGTAGGAGCTACAGTCTGGGATTATGCAGGCCCTTGAAAAATACTGACTGCATTAAAACCAAGTTAATTTGTCTTTATTATTTCGTTTTTATTTGTGGAAATAAAATGTCACATTATCACTGATAACTGTGTGAAACTCATATCAATTGACCTTTGCTCTGTTGATTTGGATATTTCCCTTTTTTCTGCCTCTCGGAAGTCCCCCAGCATTATGTCAAATTAACAGATAAAACAACTGGGCAACGTACTGGCGCTCTAATTAATTCATTGTTTTTACTAAGGTCATTTGGTTTAGACCATTTCAACCAGGTAATGCATAATATATCCTCAGTATGTACTCACTCACCCTGTACCAGATAAACATTGCTTTGTAAGCATTCTCATTGGAGCAAGAACCACAAGCCATTGTCTGAACACGAGTCATTCCGCTAGGAGCCACCTGACAGAAAGAAAGGCAAGAAAAGTATGTGAAGTTTAGTCAACTGGCACTATCGACAGAAAGTTAAATAAAAGCTAGAAAATGATGTACAATTTCAGTTAAACCATAATAAAAGCAAGGATAACAACACTTTTACCCTGTATGTTCAGCATATTAAATTCTAAGTTGTACGTGTGTGTGTGCGTGTGTGTGATACTAACTGAGATGAGACTTTCAGTAAGTTTGTCCGGAAAGTTCTCAGGTGGCAGGATTCCCAGGGCAGGTCGGTTCACAAAAGTACTCTTAAGGAAAGAGAGCACAATTAATTCAGGATCACATATGCATGCACATGCATGACTGTATTCAGTCATCACATACACTTTTAAAGATCATACTGTAGATATCAAATCAATCAAATCAAGTTTACTGTCATTTTGCTGTACATACACAGTAGCACAGGCAAGACGAGAGAGCGTTTCTTCAGGAGCCAATAACTCAAAGCAATTTAAATAAAGAAATGTTTGCATATGTAGATCAGCACTTCAGCATTCTGACAGCTTGTGGAATGAAGCTGTTCTTCCTTTAATGCTCCGGAAACGTTTGCCTGATGGTAGCAGTTCAAACAGTTTATGGAGAGGGTGTGAGGAGTCCCTGACAATGTTCAGTGCCCTGCTCCTGCAGTGGCTCTGGAAAAGTTCTTGGACAGAGGTGAGGAAACTCCGGTGACCCTCTCAACTCTTGTAAGGATCCTCTGCAGGGCTTTTCTGTCCGACATACTGCAGCTGGAGTACCATGTTGAGATGCAGCATGTCAGAACGCTCTCCACCACACGTCTGTAAAAAGTCCTGAGGATGCTGGCAGTGAGAGAGGCTTGTTTCAGCTTCCTCAGGAAATGCAGTTTCTGCTGAGACTGTTTGGTGATCACTGTGGTGTTCTTATTCCAGCTCAAGTCCTGCGAGATCTGCACTCCGAGGAACTTGATGTTCGCCACTTCTCCACTGTGTAGCCACTGATGCTGAGGGAAGCATGCTCAGGACATGACCTCCGGAAGTAGATAATGATCTCATTTGTTTTGTCCACGTTGAGCAGCAGGTTGTTCTTACTGTGCCAGCCCTCAAGGTGTTTCACTTCATTTCTGGACATTGATTGTTTGTTCTCACGAATAAGTCCCACTACTGTGGTATCATCAGCAAACTTGTCCCCTCATGTGTGGCTGCACAGTCGTGTGTTAGCAGTGTAAACAACAGTGAACTGAGTACACAGCCTTTTGAGGAGATCCAGTGCTCAGCGTGATGGAGTTGGAAATGTTCCGACTCAGACAGACTCGGTCCTTCAGTCAGAAAATACAGGACCCAGAGACATGTGGCGGTATCCAAACCGAGTAGGAGGAGTTTCTCAATTAGTCTCTGGAGGATGATAGTATTAAACCTTTATTTTCCAGGTGGGTGATGATTGAGTGCAAGGTGGTGGATATAACATCCTCTGTGGAACAGTTGGGACGGTAAGCGAACTGAAGAGAGTCAAGCGATGCAGGAAGGCTGGCTGTGATATGTGGTTTGACGAGCTGTTCAAAACACTTCATCACAATCCGTGTCAGTGCGACGGGGCAATAGTCATTCAGACAGGCTACACCTGATCTTGGACCTTGTAGCCCAGTTCCATTCAATTCAATTCAAATAACTTTATTGAATTTCCCTTCTGGGATAAATAAAGTATTTTTAATTCATTTCAATTTATTCATTCATTCATTCATTTCATTTATCCCCTTGGGGCAATTCAAAAGCTCACTGAGCATTTAATATGAAGAAATAGAAAAAACCCCAAAATAATAAAAATAAATAATAAACAGGGCTGCAAGGTGGCTTGGTAGTTAGCATCGTTGCCTCACAGCAAGAAGGTCGCCGGTTCGTGTCCCAGTGAGGACACCCGGGATCTTTCAGCGTGGAGTTTGCATGTTCTCCCTGTGCAGTGTGGGTTCTCTCCGGGTTCTCCGGCTTCCTCCCACAGTCCAAAAACCTGTTGATGTAATCGGTGATTCTAAATTGTCCGTAGGTGTGAATGCGAGTGTGCTTGGTTGTCTGTCTCTAAGTGTAGCCCTGTGATAGACTGGTGACCTGTCCAGGGTGTCCCCTGTCTTCAGCCTGAGTCAGCTGGGAGTCCAGCCCCCCTGCGACCATAGTGAGGATTAAGCGGTAATGGATGGATGGAAAATAATAAACAATAAACCACATCTTTTATATCACATTACATTACATTAGCATTGGCAGGGAGTCAGTGGGTCAAAGATGGTTATGCATCTTATACAGCTCTGGGAACAAAAGTTGCCCTCCTTCTTTGAGTCCAGCAGCCTGGGCAGCGAAGGCGACATCCAGAGGGGAGCCACTCAAATG
>NW_007579167.1:41717-46546 GCF_000690725.1 Stegastes partitus
TTCCCACTGTTGCAGACTGCTTTCAGACTGCTGAAGCTTACAGGGAATCCAGATGTTTTGGATTGTTGGGTGTTTCTGTTTCTGCCTTTGTGAAGCGCTATGAGATGACTTGTTGTTGTAAATATGCGCTATACAAATAAAATTGAATTGAAAATTGAATTGAATGAATGGTGATGACTACAGCCTCAGCCAGTTCCCTCTGTCTCTTAGAGAAGGTCACTACCATCTCTTTGGTCTTATCCACATTCAGTTCAAGACATGATCGATCGCACCAGTCCACAAACTCGGTGAGAGACAAGAAAGCTTGTGCATCATCCACCCCTCTTCCTGCCTAATATATGAAATGGAGTGGGTCTGGCTGAGGACCTACTGCTGTGATGATGTGATCTTTTATCATCCTCTCCAAGGCCTTCATCACGAGAGATATTAGGGCAACAGGCCTGAGGTCGTTTGACACCCTCACAGTGCTTTTTTGGGGGGAGGGGGATCACCGTTGAGTGCTTCCACAGCTGAGGGACTGAGGAGGTAGCAACAGAGTTCTGAAAGAGGAGCTGGAATACTCCGCATAGATCTTATCAGATCCAGGTGCTGTGTTAACTTTAACCTCTTAAAGCCTCTCACCACGTCTTCAGCACTAATGTTGAGTACAGGACCTCCAGTTTTTAGTGAGGAGATGATGGTTCCAAGCTGGGTGCTATTGTCCGTCTCAAATCTTGTAAAAAAGGAATTGAGGTCATTAGGTAGTGATGCTGGCCTCCTGTCCTCAACCTGAATGGTGTTTTGAGAGGTGCCAGAGAGGACCCTGCCAGGCTGCACACAGGTTCCTGCTGTTGAACTTTTGTTTAACTTTGTCCCTGTACTTGAGGCTGGCAAGTTTTGGTACGCTTCACCTCTTTATTGATCTCTTTTTTCCTCTCTATCAGAGCCAGAGAAAAATATTCTCTCTTTCTTGTTGAGGAGACTTGAGTTCTTTCATCACCCATGATTTAGTATTTGGGAAAATGGTGATCGTTTTGGTGGGGATGATGTTATCCACACAAAAGGTAATATATGATGTCACAATGTCCACCTGCTCATTGATGTTGCAAGAGGAAGCTATTGGGTTGCACCACTCCTTGGCTTCAAAGCATCCTTGCAGCTTGTCAATACTGTTACTTGTCCGTTGCTTGACATTTTTAACAACCTTCGCTGCTCTCCTCACAACAAGCACATTGGCTGGTGCAAGCAGAATAGTGGTGTGGTCAGCAGATCCAAGTGGAGGGAGGGCAACAGATTTCTATGCATTAGAAACAGATCCAAAGCATTTATCAAGAGTTTTACCCATGCGAGTGATACAGGTGATATACTGAAAAAAATCTTTTTAAAATGTCTAATCAGCACTTGTGGTGGTTAAAATCACCAAGGACAAATTTTGGACAATCAGGGGACATGTTCCAATCTCTTAAGCACAGTCCTGATGTGGTCTGAAGCTGCAGCTGCCTTTGCTTTAGGGTGGATGTAGACCAGGATAAACAATAGCTGGGGGAATTCCCTAGGAAGTTAAAAAGGATGAAGGAAACAGCCAGGAGTTCAATGTCCGTGGTGCACAGACTCTCCCTCACTATCACAGTAGAACACCACCGTTTGTGAACATACAGGTATACACCGCCACCATGTTTCTTGCTTGTCAGCTGACTGTCGAGCCTTACTGGTGTCCCAAAGCCATCCATATGCAAAGAACTGTCACTGTCATTGCTGCTTAGCCAGGTTTCGGTGAATGCCAAAATTGCAGCAGTCCTGTATTCATGCATATACGCTGAGTTAGCTCGAAGTTCGTCTGTCTTGTTGTGTAGTGAACGCACATTGGCTAGGATGATGGAGGGAAGCGGCTGATGTTTACCTCACTCCCATTTGAGTCTGGCCCTCACTCCGCTCTTTTTCTTTTTTCCCCTCCGGGTCTTCTTCTGTTAGTGTCCAAGGCATAGCTGGATGAGTGACCGCGTAGTACATCCTCTGGAAGCTTCACTATATCCATTTCAGACACTTGGTTGGTGTGAAGCTGAAGCTGTAGCAGGAAGTCCCTGAAGTATGTAGCACGTTGGCTCATTGCCATGCCAACCAAATAATAAAAGTTGTAAAATCACCAATATATATATATTTTTAAAAAGTCCAGATAACCCAAACAGTCCCATGTTAAGACCAGTGAAAAAAGGTTTTAAAAAGCGATTAAAAGGTTAAAAAGACATAAAGAACAGAATTACTCAGTGAGCCGACAGGTCAACCACACGAGTAGTGACCCAGAAGCTCAAGCGCATCTTTAAAAAAAAAAAAACTATCTTACTGTTGACTATAAATTATTTTGTATGTTGACAGGACCTACCAGATTGTTGGGGTTGGTCATCAGTTTGAGGAGAGCAGGGTGGTTGTAGCCTGAGGGAGGACACAGTGGTTTTACAAAGAGAGGCACATGTCTTTCTAAATAAAAAAAGAATCAATGCGTTCCACAAAAAGTATACAATAAAACTCAGTAAATCCCTCAAATCACTAAAATGTAACTCAAATGTATCTAACAAAAACTGCATTGTTTTTAATGTAGTTAAAGTGTTGGTTATCTTGCAGTATGTGTAATAAAAAAACAAGTCAGATAAGTAATATTGAAAATATCGCCCTCAAAGGGCAACTACAACACAAAAGTGAGTGCACTTGTTAATATAAAATACTTGGTCACAAAACTTAAAAAATATTATTGGATAGCCTAATCCAAGCAGGATAGAGTTCTGAAACTACAAGATGGTGCTCAAAAAATAACTAAGAAAGTTTGTTTTTGAATACAGGCACATAATGTTTTTAGTCACTTCAGGCATCACACATATAGCTCAATGCGTTGCCCTACTACTTACTGTAAGACATGCTTGAAGGTAAAGTCTTAAGCAGTTATTATACATTTGGAACCAGAAGTTGACATACACTGTATAAAAAGACATAACCTTCCCCCTATTTGTGCCCAAGCTTTAATTTCCTGGCTGATGTCTTGAGATGTTGCCTCAATATTTCCACATAATGTTCTTCCCTCATGATGCCATCTATTTTATGAAGTGCACCAGTCCCTCCTGCAGCAAAATACCCCCACAACATGATGCTGCCACCCCCGTACTTCACAGTTGGGATGGTGTTCTTAGGCTTGTGAACTTTCCCCTTTTTCCTCCAAATGTAACGATGGTCATTATGGCCAAACAGTTCAATTTTACTTTCATCAGACCACAGGACATGTCTCCAAAAACTAAGGTCTTTGTCCCTGTGTGCATTTGCAAACTGTAATCTGGCTTTTTAATGTTGCTTTTGGAGTAATGTCTTCTTCCTCTCTGAGTAGCTTTTCAGCCCACGTCAGTACAGGACTGGTTTCAGTGTGGATAACGACACTCTCTTACCAGCTTCAGTCAGCATCTTCACAAGGTCTTTTGCTTTTGTTCTGGGGTTGATATGCACATTTCACACCAAAACACTTCATCTCTGGGAAACACAATCTTCTCCTTCCTGAGCAGTATGATGGCTGGACATTCCCACAGTGTTTATACTTGTGTATAATTGTTTCAACAGATGAACGTGAAACATTCAGAAATTGTACCCAAGGATGACCCAGACTTGTGGAAGTCCACAATTCTCTTCATGATATCCTGGCTGATTTCTTTAAATTGTCCCTTGTTGTCACAAAAGTAAGCAGTGTGTTCCAGGTGTGCCTTAAAATACAGCTTGTGACATTGGTCTTGAGGGTCTAGTTCAATGGAACATGAAGGAAGAGTATCATCCTATCAAACAGGTTCCACAACAATCATGTGAATAAATTCATCACTAAAGTGTTGCTCGTATAAGCACATCCAATTACCATTAAATATATATTTAGTTTGGATGTGAAATATATCTTTTGTGACACCAGTCCTGAAACTTTTCTGACACACCTTGTGTAGGTATGCTCCACAGGAGTTGCATCCATTCCTAGCAATCACTTTATTTCTGTCTTAAGTGCCTGTGTGCACCAGTCCTTGATACATCTAATCTATAACATGGGGTTTCCCATTTTAAAAAATGGGTACCATCACCTCGGTTTGCCACTTCACTGAAGAGAAGTGTCAGTCAAGACAGTCCAACAATGTCCAGAGCCTTAGCATCTCAGGGTAGATGTCACTCACACCTTGTGTCTTGCCACCAAGGAGTTTCTTGACTACCTCAGAAACCTCTACCATGGATATGGGAAAAGCTTCCCTTGAGTCTTCAGGCTCTGCCTTCTCAGCAGAGGCCATGTTACCAGGGTTGAGGAGTTCTCTTTTCACCACTTGAAAATGTCCCCAGGCCAGGTTAGCACTTCTCCTTCCTGGCTGTACACAATCTGTGCCAAGCCCTGCCTCTCCTTCCTGAGGTGTCGAACAATTTGCCAGACCTGCTTTAAAGCCCACCAAAAGTTTCCATAGCCTTTCTAAAATTGTCTCATACCTGAATTCTGCTTCCGCAACTGCTGCAGCCCTTTGGGCCGACCATGACCTATCTGCTGCCCACTGAGCATACCAGGCCCGAAAGGCCTTCTTGTTCAGTCTAAAGGCCTCCTTTACCACTGGCGTCCACCAGCAGATGCCGTTACGACAGACACCAGTGACCTTCTGATCTCCTAACAGTCACTTCTGCAATGGCGGTTTTGTGTATGGCCCACACAGACTCCAACTCCTCAGCCTCCCTCAGGATGCAGGAGAAACTAATCTTGCTTTCTTGAACGCAGAAAATCTTTTTAATAAAATTGAAATCGTGCCTGACAATAGGTGCCTGATCATTTAACTATAACTGCTCTGCTATGAGACACT
>NW_007579167.1:46666-144602 GCF_000690725.1 Stegastes partitus
AGACAGAGACAGAGACAGACAGACAGAGAGACAGAGAAATCAGGGCTTCTATGCCAATTCTGTTTTCCATGTAAGTCATTTGAATGCTGGAGGGCAAATCTCTAGTCCCTAAACCACAAAAACGTCCATCACAAGAACAAACAGATCGCACACAAGGCATACATTCTTTCTGAATGTCCCTATTTTTTATGTGAATTTATCTTTCTAACATTTGAAACATCATTACTTCTCCAGTGACAAGGCTATGGCTAAGAAATAATATCCTTCCCCTAGTGGTTAAATAACGGTCAGATTTAGACAGCTTTTCATGCTTTGTTTTGAATGCATTCCTCCAAGGCTTCTGCGTGAGTCTAAGTGTGCGAGTTTCTGGCCACAACAAAAACCCTTCTGTGATGGAGGCCCTGGGGCTTGGAGATAAAACCACTGACTTAAAGACTAACCTCCAATTGGCTGGAACTGCAGGCATGGTACTGCAGCAAAGCTGAAGAAGTGGTTAGTCTTCATACAACTGGGTGTCTGAATATCTAGTTCAAATAGGGCATTTTTCAAATTTTGATATTTGTGTCTGAATGAATTTGTTATGAATTATCATATTTCTGGTGATAAAAACAATAGGTGCTGTAGGTATTCTTTTTGTAATCTTTATCATTAAGTGATTCAAAGTTGAAAAGTATGCCAATATGATGTAGTGTTAAAGGTACAATCAAGAATCCAATAATCAATGGCCTATGCTAATAATAAAATTATGAAACGGGAACTAAACTTTCAAGTACTCTGAAGTTGACAGGTCTGTTAACCTCAGACAACCGCTGACTCTAAGACAACATGCTGCAGGTATGAACATGGGAGGGAATAATTTGGTAATTACTCTGACTGATTAAAATGCTGAATGTACAATGTTATAAATGTAAATGTTCTGTATAACAGAAATGGTCATTGGCAGTTAATGTCACTGATGTCATTCAGAAAGTATAAAGTACAGAGCAGTTATCTGGGATTGTATGTGCACTTGCCTTAACAACATAATCTAAATTCAAATGAGCATATCACTGCACAATATACTGTGGAATTGCCTAACAGGCAAGAACATGCACATACATATCAACTTTTAGTTCCAATTTTTAAAACCTAAACCCAATTAAATGTAGGAGGATGACATTCAGAAATCGATTCCAATAAGGCTGAGTGAGACCATATCCTGCAGAGTGCAAGATGACAGAAACTGACCAATATCAATTTCTTTGATTACAGGGGAAGTGCCACAGCCTTGAGTGGGTTTATGGTCATTTTAAACTAATCTTTGCATCAAAATGATTTTTTTAAAAAAAAGAAAAAGAAAAAGAAAAAGAAAACACACACTCAACCCTAATTTGTTGGAAATTCATTCCCTGCATTAGCCAAAATCAGATATCCCTCTTTAGTTATACTATACACAGTTTCTGAAGTTATTTTTCAGAAGATTATCTATATCATGAGATATACCAACACTGCAATATAAAGTAGCCCACTTGCCCATCTATGGAGCGGTGATCTTTTGGTACTAACCAATTGGGATAGAAGATATCTGAGTGTAGATATCCAGCATGCGGTTGCCGTCCACATCCACCAGGTAGTTCCCTCTGCTTTCCTCATAGTTACAGAAGAAGTTGACTGCACCAACATTCTAGAAAAAGATGTGTTTTTTCATGATGAATATTCTTTCTCAGGTGAGTATGCTTGAACAAAGCTGTGAGGAGCATTAATGTAAAGTGACCTACGTATATCTAAATGGCAAAATGACATCACTTTAGCAGACTGATGAAGCAGCAATGTTTCTATCCCACGCCAGAAAAAAGCTGTAAGTAGGGATGCTATCTGGTCACACATACATAAAGAGGCACTGTGTAGGCTTCATTAAGCCTAATGTAAGTTTTGGAAAATGTACTCACACTGCTTTCTTCAATTCATTTTTGTGGAGAAATACAAGTATGTTAATACTCTTGTCATGTGGTAACTTGTACTCATGTTTAACTTGGCAAAGATATTTGCAAACAGACACACATCTCAGCTCACCTGGATGACTCCCAGTTGTTTCGTCAGCTCCTACAAATGGAGAAAAAAAAAAGTTTGTTGTTGTCAGTAAGTACACGGGGAGGGAGGAGTAACTGTACTACTGTAACTCTATGTGTGTTACTTGTGATCGTGGTCCAGGGACTGTAGTTTTCATAGAAGGGCCATCATAGTCAAACTCCACCTGGGTTTTTGCTGCTGCCTTGCTGACATATCTGCACCCTGATGGAAACAAAACCTTAGAATAAATAATCTACATTTACACAAATTACACAGAGCGGGAGACTGTAGGTGTGTTGGTGTGTGTGTGTGTGCGCACTCTCATCAGCATCCCTGTTATCAGGATTTTGGGTATACTGTAACATGTCCACACTTGACTTTTTGTTTCTGATCACTTCCACATGCACAGGTACTTGATCAACTCAAGATAGGTGGTAATCAATCAGTAGAACAAAAATATGGGCAATAAATACACACTGAGCACATAAAACTTTGACACTACTAATGACGAAAATGAACTTAATTGTTCTCTTGTCTATCATTACTGGTGATCAGAGGGATAGAGTGTAGGAAAACGCATCCAAAAGGCTTTTTTAGGTGCTGGATCAAAAAACAAACTGAAGGTAAAAGTTAGATGAAAGCTCTACATTGTGGAGATTATAGTGTCTGATTATGATTTCTGTTGGATTGAAATGCTCTGTTAAATGAGATTTGCCAGCAACCCTTAGTACAAAGTACAAGATGGAAAGCAGCAATTTAGCCCAGTAAAGTGAGTAGTAGTTGGCACAGAAATGACCGACAGTTGGTTGTACAGGGCCATATGTATACGACTAATCAGACTGTGTATATGATGCACAAGGATACTTCAAAACGTTTTTGGCCTGACCATGACCTGGCCTGACCTGCTGCTATGTAACACAACAAAATGTAAAACTGTTATCTCCTTACAGCTCTTACAGATCAATAACAAAATAACTCTGCTCTCTGATAGCTCTTCATGTAAATATCTAAAGTGCAGTTCATGTAATATGATGTATCAAGTTAACACAGGTCTTTTTTCACAATAACAGAAATGCTAGCACTGCTATTCTGTACAAAAGTACAATTCTGCACACCATGTGTCCTTCCGTTGGGTACATTATCCATTATGTTGTATGTGCACATGTCCTTGTGTAAATTCACCAGGTCAGGTCTTGCATATCTATATATAAATTCATCAAGCCTTATCTGTACATGTAAAAGATGTACATTCGGATTTCTTGCCCTGCTTCTTCAAAGCCTCAATTGTATCTAACTGCTACAACATGCACATTTCCCTGGTGAGGGATCAGCAAAGTTTCTTATCATGTTTTTACTATTTAATCTTGTACATCTGACCAAAACAGACTGGCCTATTGATGATTGACAGAGAGCGGACCTTTGACACATCAGTCACCAGTCTCTGAGAAGCATGCACACACATATTGATAATCAGTCAACCATTTACACTGATTATATAATCCTCTTCCGTTTTCACTGTTTTATCCATGTCAGCACTCTTACTTTACATCTTGAGGTTACACTTAAGTGAAAACTGATCAAAAATGACAAATACACAAGCTTACTTGGACATACAGTTTGAAATAAGTTCCAACACTGTCACAGCGTAGCAAAGATGTCGTAAGGTTGTATTGAAATCAGGCATAGGAAGAGTTGTTTGCACTTTTTTCTAAATATGATCGAGTAGAATTTACTCATAATCTCCTTTCTTAAAGTCTTGTGTTACTTAATTTCTAATATCTATTCAAGAACTTCTAAAAAAGAACATAATTCTTGGTGGTCTTAATAGCCTATTTCAAAGTAAACAGTAGCAGTAAAACCTTAAAAATGGCTGTAGACACAAATCACACGAACGACAACTTGTTGTAATGAGAAACAAAGTAGTTGAGCACATCCTAAACGATTAGGATGTACATTGTTGAAAAAGCATTTTTAGCTTAAGCTGCAAGAAGACATTTGTGGCAAAGCAACATATTACCTGGTGAAACAGTGCATGCTGACTGGATTTAAACAGATATGAACTTAATTGAAGCGTTGGATTTACCTGGAGCACTGAGCCACAAGTTTTTCTGTAAAGAGAGAGCAAGCTGACGGCTGATCAACGAAGTTGCCATGACAGACGAGACGAAGTGTTGAGAGAGAGAGAGAGGCAGAAACTGCCCTCAGGGTCTAATCTCACAAAGTCACCTACAGAAAGACAGAGACACATTAATGATTAATGATACACATATGAATTGCAGAAGAGGATGTACCATAAATTCTGGACCATAAGCCGCTACTTTTTCCCACACACTTTGAACACTGCGGCTTAAACCCTACAGAGGATGAAGCAATGTATAGACAATGGATAGATGGATGTTTTTGTATTTAAATGTAATTTTCAATGACAACTTTCTGGTTTTTGCAGAAAATCTTTTCAGTTATCCCCCCCCCCCCCAAATGTCAATACTTTTCTCCCCTTTTTCTTTTCATTTTAAATGTTCCCTGTTTTCAATTACGACGTTCAGTCTTTGTTTTGACGTGGCGGTGAGGAATTTAAGGAGAAGGGCAATGAGCGAGTGGTTCTCATATCATTTGCATATTAAGGAGCTTCTGTCGTCCCTGTTGTGAAATATTTATTTGTTTATGAAATAAAAAAGACAAAACCATTATCTCATTAAATGTTAAGGTTAAAATATGGTAATTACAATATTCACAATAATATCTACAGATGTGTTTACAGTAAATAACGTTTGAGTAATTGGACTTTACTGACATTTTACTATGAAAATCCTGTTCAAGCCGCACAGGATGCGCTTTTGTTTTGGAGGGTCAGTGAAGGGTGACGTGGCTTTTGTCTCGCTAGCTTTTTTGGAAGGTGTTAATGGCTCGATAAATCATAGATGTTCCTCCTTTTCTGTTAAGCTGCAGCAGGTTTGGGAATAAAATGTTCGGCTTAAACGACACTCGTTCTGCTTATTTGTGAAGAAGCTGCCACTGCACAACACATCCCTTCCTTTTCTCTGCCCTAATCATTAGGATGTGATTGATCTTGACTACCATACAAGCTTAAGAGCATTTAAAAAAAAATCTGAACAAACAGCAGCACAGTCTTTAACCAAGCTAATTTTAACCTAAAGTATGCCAACAAGGCAGGTCACTCCAACTGTTCACACTGATGCTCAAATACTGGTGAAGTCACTTATTATAAAAACATCACTTTAATTAGCTACCTGCACATGTCTGTGTGTTATACAAATACTGCAAATCAATTCAATTACTGACTACAACTGACCAAAAACTGCAGCTTTTTCTATTTGTAAATTTCCCACTTACAACTTCCGGCAACTAGCTGAAGTCTGCAGTGTTTCCTCCAGGATGTTTTTCAGCAGCGTGCAGCGTGCTATCAGTTAGTTTACTCACGTTAGAGACACTGAGTTGGCACCAGGCCCAATTAACTTAAGCTACCGATATGTTAGGTAACAATACCGGGCCATAAATGTTTTGCGAAAGTCTATTTAACTTGTAAAATTTATTATGAGTTATCTTGAGCTAATAAGTCTACCTTTTCTCTGGTAAGTCGCTGCACTATTCTCAAAGACGACCCTCCTCTGACTCGACCCCTTTTCCACCAAGAAGAACCAGGTACTAGTTTCATGCTTGTGCTAGTTCCAGTGCTTAGTTGGTTCAAATCTGGCACCTCCAAAGAACTGGTTGCTTTCCCATTGGCTAAGCACCAAGTTAGAGCCACGCCATACATCACTGCATACGACTCAAGTCGGTTACGACAACAAACTACAGTCAGGTCGAGACTCCGATGAGGACGACGAGCAAGCAGATGAACTTCTGAGACAGTTTGACAGTTTGTGCAGAAATTCTTTGGCTATGCAAACAGACTGTTGCAGCAGCTGGTTGGGTGGCTGGTTGCAGACAATCTTGGAGGTGAAGATGCTGGATGTGGAGGTCCTGGGCTGGTGTGGTTACATGTGGTCTGCGGTCGTGAGGCCAGTTGGATGCACTGCCAAATTCTCTGAAACGCCTTTGGAGATGGCTCATGGTAGAGAAATGAACATTCAGTTCACAGGCAACAGCTCTGGTGGACATTCCTACAATCACCATGCCAATTGCACGCTGCCTCAAAGCTTGCGACATTTGTGGCATTGTGCTGTGTAATAAAACTTCACATTTACAGTGGCATTTTATTGTGGCCAGCATAAGGCACTCCTGTGCAATAATCATGCTGTCTCATCAACATCTTGATATGCCACACCTGGGAGGTGGATTGCTCATCCCGGCAAAGGAGAAGTGCTTACCAACACAGATTTAGACAAGTTTATGAGCAATATTTAAGAGAAATAAGCCTTTTGTGTCATAGAAAAGTCTCGGATCTTTGAGTTCAGCTAAAATGGGAACAAAAACAAAAGTGTTGCATTTATATTTTCATTTAGAGTAAAACCTGTCTGGTATTGTGAAGTAGGCTAAAGAGTCTCAAAAAGCAGGTTCAAGAACAGAACAGAAACAAAGTCACTGACAGTTAATCTGTAAAGGGTTATAAAGCCATTGTAAAGGCTCTGGGACTGCAGTGAACTACAGTGAGAGTCATTAATCCACAAATTGAGGAAACATGAAGTGCTGAACCTTGCCAGCAGTTGCTGGCCGACCAAATTTTCATCCAGGAGGTCACAAAAGAACCCAGATGAGCATCAGAAGAACTGCAGACTTCACTTGCCTCAGTTAAGGTCAATGTACATCACTCCACAACAAGGAAGACACTGGGCAGAAATGGAATCCATGAAAGAGTTACAAGGTGCAAACCACTGCTGACCAAAAAGAACATAAAGGCTTGTCTGGCATTCACCAAAAAATATCTGGATGAGCCCAAAGACCTTTGGTACAACATCCTGTGTACTGATGAGTCAAAGGTGGAACTTTTTGGAAGACATGGGTAACGTTACAGCTGGTGTAAAGCTACTACTGCATTCCACAATATGAACATCATACCAACAGTCAACCATCGTGGTGGTAGTGTCATGGTTTGGGGCTGCTTTGCTTCTACAGGACCTGGTCAACTTGTCATAACTGATGGAGCCATGAATTGTGCTCTCGATCAGATAATCCTCCTGAAGAATATCCACCCATCAGTTCATGACCTAAAGCTCAACACAAATGTGTTCTGCAGCATGACAATGATCAAAAGCACACAAGCAACTCCACCGCTGAATGGCTCAAAAAGAACAAAATTAAGGTCTTGGAGTGGCCGAGTCAAAGTCTGATTTGAATCCAATTGCTAAGCTGTGGAAAGACCTTAAAAAGGCAGTTCATGATCAAAAACCATCCAGTGTGACTGAATTAAAACTATTCTGCAGAAAAGAATGGGCCTATATTCCTGCATGGTGATGTAAAATACTGATCACAAGTCAATGCAAACATTTAACTGCAGTCTCTAGTCTAAAACTAAAATTAGTTTGATGATGTAGAACATGTAAGTTGGAGAAATATGCAAAAATAGAAGACATCAAGAATGAGAAATATTTTTTCACAGCACTGTATGTAGAAATCACATGCTTCTTTCTGGTACCTTCAAACTCCTCCCCGCCACAACACAGAAAAGAAAACAGAGAATATTAAAAACATTGTACATAAAAAATAATTGTAAGGAAAAAAAAAAGACTGTAAAAGCATAGACAAGAAAAAAAATTACTGTTAAAATTCTTAGCAAATATATGATAAAATGAAATCATTTTGAATATCTCCGTTTTATTTTATTGAAACATTTTTCAGTCATTTTTTTCAATGGCAATAAAAGTAATTTAATTACAAATATTTATAACTTTGATCGTTTTTATTTTCAATGACAAACTACTGCTTTGGTCCTATAAGACAGAGCAAGATAGCTTGCAGAGAGACTAAAAAACAAAAACAAAAACAAAAAAAAAACAAGACAAGGGTCTCGAATACACTGGTGTGACAGCAGAAAAAGCAGCAGCATTATGTGCAAACATAAGTTGGTAATAAGACTGAAAAGCTACAGAGTCACTTAAAAATAATAAGCACTGTATGCTCTCCCCAACACAGCTTTTGATATGATGAACATTAGCCTGTAAAATTTCAGTTCATCACTAAGTGGATCAATGCCTAGACAAACCAATATGCATTTCCAGCTGCTGACACAAACACTAATGCAATCAGTTTGAAAATTAAAGGAGCATCAGTTTCTTAAGTAACGTTTGGTCTTTGACAGAATTCTGTGGAGGTATTTTGCTCATATTCAGGGGGAGACATGATATTGTTTAAATATGGGAATAATACTGCACATTTGCACAAAGATTTCTATAGTGCTGCACTCAGTTCTATACATTTAAAAAAAAAAAAGGAAAGTGCTTTATAAAGAAAATTTAAACATGCATTTCTATTTGAGTGACGGAAATATTTCACAATATAAAAAAAAAAAAAGAGGAACGGGCAGCGTCAGACAAAACAAGCATGGCTATCTACTCTCTTTGCTCATCATCTCTTATGTAATGCTGGCAGGAGGAACAGGAAAATTCCAGTTATCTGCCTTCACACAGAATAAAGGACCCTGGCCCTTCTCATGCATGTGAAGCACACGCACACACAAACACTAATACAACAGTACACACATGCATATACACACGGACCGTTTCTTAGCAACACCTCATGAACTGGATAGAACTGGTTTAGACTGTGAGAGTTACACAAGACTGCATCTTCATATGCCTGGGAGGGGCGGGGGGGTTATGTGAGGGGGGTGTATAATGAAGTGATGGAGGACTGTTGAAAGAAGCCATCCTAAAGTGTAATCAGGGCACAAACTGAGATAGAACAGCACAAATACCTTTTGGAAGACTTTTGAGTGTTGCTGGATCACAAGTGCACCAGGATGTTGTGTTTGGAGACACACCAGCTACAAATAGGACAGCAATGGTGTTCTACTTGTTCTTTTCCCCTTTTTGATGTGGTGCTTTTTTACCAGATCATTTTGCTGATTTAATAAACACTACTGAAGTCCACCAGGGCCCGACCAATATGGATTTTCTGATTCCTATTCCAATGTATGGCAAAAAAATAAATGAAAAATTCTGATAACCGATTAATTGGCCAATTAATTAAAAAAAATATACAATGAATAAAATAACTTCTTTTTTGGTCCCTTAATGCGCATAACAACAAAGATATGAATCACACGCAGAACATTTTCTGTTTTACAACACTTTGTATTTGTTTAACTTAACGGAGAGGAATTTAAGTACAAAAATATGCAACAAAGCATTAAACATAACATGCATCAGCAAAAAAAAAAAGAATTCCAAATAAATATGCCTGTAATGTGGGGTATTTTATTTTAAATTTGCATTGTGTAGTTTTCTTTCTATGGAGCATGCATGAATATAGCTACCAGTTACTGGTGACTTTATCTTTAGATTTAGGCCATAGTTGTATGCTGTATATAAGCAACATAATGAGTGAAGTTACTGACAAAACATTATTCATGCAGCCCTCTGATGTTCTGTACTCTCAAAGACTGTGCTGTCTTTAAAGTTGATGAGAATAACTTCACAAAAATGTAAGTTAAATAAGTTAGTTAAAAAGTTGGATAAAAAGCCATTTTCTGTCGTTCTCTGAAAAACCATCAGAGTGAGCGCTCTATGACCTGTTTTGGTTTCAGAATTTGTGGCAGACTGACTGATCTTACTGCTATATGGTCATAAGCTATCTTAATTCTTTCTCATCTCCATGAACCAAGCTTGACTTGTTTACAACAAGCAGCAGCAAAAACTGAGCTGTCCGTGGTGTTGCTGATGTGTTTTTACACGCTTTTGCCATGGAGAATAATTGTCTTTTTACAAAATGAATGTACGAAAGCGACTGACACTTGGCAGCATTTACTGTTTTATGAGAAATTAAGAATGTATCGGCGATTAATCAGCAAAACTCTGGCTGACGATGAGTATTTTGAAAAGGGCTACAATCGGTCAGACGATAAATCGGTCGGGCCCTTCTACAGAGCATGCCTCTGAACCCCAGTGACTATGGATGGACATTAGGTGTGCATGGGTATAAGCCAGTTCCAATATTAGGCCCATGGCTCCTGAGGAGCTACTGAAGTTCACGAGCTGTAATTGTCAGAGTTGCAGCAACCGGCGGTGCAGCGGCAAGAAAAATGGGGTCACGTGCATCTGGGCCTGTGGAATCTGTAAAGGCATTACATGCAGAAACTGCAGTCATGACATTGTTGAGTCTGAAGAAGACCCAGACAATGAAGCTTCTGACACTGTGAATGAGAAATAACTAGTATTATATAAGTGTAAACTAAAAGCTACTGTGAATGTAAATGTAAAAGTGAGTGTGGCGTTGTTCAACAGTGCAGTGTTTGTGGTGAAATATAAATGCCAACAATCAACTTAAAATCGTGAAAAAAAGAAAAAAAAAACCTGATTGAACCCCTCATAAGTTACTTAAGGCCCAATTTTAAATTAAAAAAAAAAAAGAAAAAAAGATTTTTCGACAATCATTTATCGGTACCCTAACTTGAGCAGGTTTTATCAGGATTTCCCACGGGAGTTGAATTTCAACATTTTAAAACATATTACCCACCTTTACAAACATATTGGTGAAAAAATTGTTTGGTAACGATTTAGTTGGCAGATATTCATGTGTTTTCCTTACTAACATTGATTACTGGTAATTGAGGAAGGTTGATAACCTTTAAAGTTAATAAATATACTCAATAAAAGTTAGAAAGATAAAGTTAGAAAGATAAACTTTAAAAGTTATTTATTAACAGAATGTGATAGCCAGGAACGGTCATTGATAACTAGGTTTGTTCATTCATAAGGACTACCATTTCACAATTTATACAAATCTTATTATAGCATGTGAGAGCAGGAAACATGTCATTCATAACAAGACCACTTCATTAGAAAGATTACTATTACTGAATTTATATATATATATATACATTAAATGTTATACTAACAGTATGTCATAGCAGGAAATGTTATTCACAACTAGGCTTCTTCATTAAAAATTATTAATATAACTGAATATGTATTATAGAAATAGGAGTGATACGATTTAATGCAGCCCTATTTACTGTGAGATCGACTAACTGAGATCAATAACAGTTTGTTTCTTGCAGTTGCATATGCTGTTCTTCCATTTCGTTCATTTTTTTCTATTCTATAACTTTTCACTAAGGCCCAGATCTTAAAGCATGAATAGTTATTGTTTTTTCAGACATTGTGTCGAGGTAATCTGTGGCTGCATCCCAACTGATTTGTGCAGATGGTCGCGTGTCTTGTTCAATTTTTGCAGGTTGTGTCTCTGCTGGAGAGACGTGTCTGTCAGTTAGAGTAAAATGTTAAAGTTCAACTGACTTTGGAAAGATCTTACAGGTACTTCAGACAGCATTATTATTCTTGTATATAATATATGTTATATTGATTTAAAAAAAAAAAAAGAAAAAAAAAAGAAAGGTGAGCTTTTACAGGATTGAATTTCCCTTCTGGGATGAATAAAGTATTTTTCATTTCATTTCATTCATTTCATTTCATTCATTTCATTAGCTACAGGCTAAGAGGCACAGCAAATCTCAAGCAATAGCACCGCTGGCAAAAGAAGTTCCAGCTGCAGCACTTGGTAACACCTACAACTGAAGCATTGGGATCTTTTTTGTGTACCAGGCACACTAGGAATACTTGTGGAACACTGCAGCATTTACTAAACGTTCAGCGAAGTCTGCTACCTCGTCTTTGAAACAGCCCTGGTAATTCACTGGAGCTTCTCCGCTCTTTGTGTCAATGGCTGTGATTTAAAAAAAAACAAAAAAACAAGTTCAGGGCACCCCTATAGCTCACCTAGTTGAGCAGGCGACCCATGAACAGGGGCTATATTTCCCTCGACGCAGCAGTCATGAGTTTGAATCCCACTCACGACCCTTTGCTGCAGGTCTCTCCCCCTTTCCTATCCATCTCTACTGCTCTAAATAAGGGATATGGGGATATGTGTATATATATATATACATATATATATATCTTTTCTATGTACCCCCATTCAGAAGCCCATTCTCATATTCTGTTTGCACTATTCTCTTTATGCATACTTCTATACTTGTTTGCACTATTTCTAATATTTATATGTACATTTTTCTGTCTAGATTGTGTGTATCTCTGTGTGTAATGCTGCTAACAACAATGTGAGTTTCTCCACTGTGAGATAAATAAAGGCACATCTGATCTTATCTTAAATTGTCATTTAAAAAAAAAAAAAAGTAAAATAAAAACAAAAAGTTTGTAATATTAAAGTTTGTTTGTTTGTTTACAGTGTATATTGTCTGCAGCTTTTGCACACATACAGTCGTCCTCAGATCTATTCAGACCCTTCCATTAAAGAAAAGGCAAAATTCACAACAGTCACTCAAATAACTAGAAACTGAAAAAAGTAATAATAAATAAAAATTTGTAAAATTATAATTTAGTGAAATAAGACGTTGCTTTTGAATTGTAGATGAAAAAAAAATTTNACATTAGGTGTGCATGGGTATAAGCCAGTTCCAACACTAGGCCCATGGCTCCTGAGGAGCTACTGAAGTTCACGAGCTGTAATTGTCAGAGTTGCAGCAACCGGCGGTGCAGCGGCAAGAAAAATGGGGTCACGTGCATCTGGGCCTGTGGAATCTGTAAAGGCATTACATGCAGAAACTGCAGTCATGACATTGTTGAGTCTGAAGAAGACCCAGACAATGAAGCTTCTGACACTGTGAATGAGAAATAACTAGTATTATATAAGTGTAAACTAAAAGCTACTGTGAATGTAAATGTAAAAGTGAGTGTGGCGTTGTTCAACAGTGCAGTGTTTGTGGTGAAATATAAATGCCAACAATCAACTTAAAATCGTGAAAAAAAGAAAAAAAAAACCTGATTGAACCCCTCATAAGTTACTTAAGGCCCAATTTTAAATTAAAAAAAAAAAAGAAAAAAAGATTTTTCGACAATCATTTATCGGTACCCTAACTTGAGCAGGTTTTATCAGGATTTCCCACGGGAGTTGAATTTCAACATTTTAAAACATATTACCCACCTTTACAAACATATTGGTGAAAAAATTGTTTGGTAACGATTTAGTTGGCAGATATTCATGTGTTTTCCTTACTAACATTGATTACTGGTAATTGAGAAAGGTTGATAACCTTTAAAGTTAATAAATATACTCAATAAAAGTTAGAAAGATAAAGTTAGAAAGATAAACTTTAAAAGTTATTTATTAACAGAATGTGATAGCCAGGAATGGTCATTGATAACTAGGTTTGTTCATTCATAAGGACTACCATTTCACAATTTATACAAATCTTATTATAGCATGTGATTGCAGGAAACATGTCATTCATAACAAGACCACTTCATTAGAAAGATTACTAGTACTGAATTAGAATATACATTAAATGTTATATTAACAGTATGTCATAGCAGGAAATGTTATTCACAACTAGGCTTCTTCATTAAAAATTATTAATATAACTGAATATGTATTATAGAAATAGGAGTGATACGATTTAATGCAGCCCTATTTACTGTGAGATCGACTAACTGAGATCAATAACAGTTTGTTTCTTGCAGTTGCATATGCTGTTCTTCCATTTCGTTCATTTTTTTCTATTCTATAACTTTTCACTAAGGCCCAGATCTTAAAGCATGAATAGTTATTGTTTTTTCAGACATTGTGTAGAGGTAATCTGTGGCTGCCTCCCAACTGATTTGTGGAGATGGTCGTGCGTCTTGTTCAATTTTTGCTGGTTGTGTCTCTGCTGGAGAGACGTGTCTGTCAGTTAGAGTAAAATGTTAAAGTTCAACTGACTTTGGAAAGATCTTACAGGTACTTCAGACAGCATTATTATTCTTGTATATAATATATGTTATATTGATTTAAAAAAAAAAAAAGAAAAAAAAAAGAAAGGTGAGCTTTTACAGGATTGAATTTCCCTTCTGGGATGAATAAAGTATTTTTCATTTCATTTCATTCATTTCATTTCATTCATTTCATTAGCTACAGGCTAAGAGGCACAGCAAATCTCAAGCAATAGCACCGCTGGCAAAAGAAGTTCCAGCTGCAGCACTTGGTAACACCTACAACTGAAGCATTGGGATCTTTTTTGTGTACCAGGCACACTCTGAGTACTTGTGGAACACTGCAGCATTTACTAAACGTTCAGCGAAGTCTGCTACCTCGTCTTTGAAACAGCCCTGGTAATTCACTGGAGCTTCTCCGCTCTTTGTGTCAATGGCTGTGATTTCAAAAAAAACAAAAAAACAAGTTCAGGGCACCCCTATAGCTCACCTAGTTGAGCAGGCGACCTATGAACAGGGGCTATATTTCCCCGACGCAGCAGTCGTGAGTTTGAATCCCGCTCATGACCCTTTGCTGCAGGTCTCTCCCCCTTTCCTATCCATCTCTACTGCTCTAAATAAAGGATATGGGGATATGTGTATATATATATACATATATATATATATCTTTTATTTACAAAAAGAAATCAGTTCAAATACAACTGACATTGCCAGTCTATCACCATGGTAACAGTGCTCACACAATAGGAAAGAGTTTTCTGTGAAAAAAAAAAAAAAAACCCTAAACAAACCAGGAAGTGAAAAACACAGGAGTGTTGTTACCACTAAACTTTCTCCTAATTGCTTGAAACTGTACCATATCATGCACAGAGCCACTCAGTAGGTGGCATGTTTAAAAATGTCAGAAGTGAATGACATTTGATTTAGATGCATTTTAAAGCAACTGAGGTCCAAAGCATGTTCTGGAGGTTATTTTTCTCTCTTTTAAGAAGCTTCACAAGTTTGTGGACGCTGACTGCAGAAATGAAACATTTATTAAAATTAAACACAGGCATTTAAACAAGTTGGACATTATGAGTAAGAACATAGGGAACACAGTGACTGAGATCAAGAGCAACATGACATGTAGAAATTGAGTTTTTCTGTTACGTCCAGCTGTTCATGGTACGTTTTCCGAGTTTATTTGTTTTGCGTTTGTTTACATCATAGTCTCCTCAATTGTACACAGCCCACAATATATTGGTCATTATTTTGAACTATTAATCAGATTTTAATATAGGCAAAGCAGACAGGACTGTCAAGGTGGTCGGCCCTTTACGTTGACCGAGTTAACACCATCTCATGACTGATCTCAACATAGTACCATGGAGCACAGTAGGTTTCCACAATGTTATTAAAAGGAAAATGATTCTTACATATTTGGAAAAAAAAAAAAAAAAAAGGACATTGCTTTCTTTAAGGAACCCATTTCAATGACGACAGGTCCATTAAATTGAATAGAGACTAGGAGGGTCAAGTTTATTACATTACCTGTTCTAGTAGGAAAAGAGGAGTGATCATATTGATTTAAAAAAAACATAGATTTAAAGCACTGAAACATTATGCTCATCAACAACTTACATGGGTAGTACTGAATGATGTTATGGAGGATAGCAGATTGTGTATTTCAAACAGATATGACACAACTTGAATTTTTCATTGAAGACTTTATGAGTCTAATGAGACCTCAGTCTAGACAGGGACGTATAGCTGCATAAATCCTCCTGGCCTGGACAAATGAAAGACATCTCTTGCATTTCAATATTGGCAGTGGAATTACGATTAGTACATAAATGAATTACATTTTATCTTCAGAAAAAGCATTGTACTAACGGAGAATTATAATATGTGCCACATATTGACACTTTTCGGTCTGGTAACCAGCTTCCTAATCTGAGACTCTTGATACTGTGCTGTCCCTGAGTTAGTCCTGTTAAGTTACTGCACTGCCCGTAATGCTGTTGATGACAGCACATTTTTCCACTCACATTTATTATTATTACCTATTGATAACTGACATTAGGGCGGACCTTTGATATATCACTCAGTCATCAGTTTCTGAGAAGCAAGGCCACAAGTATCAGTAAGAACCCCTGCTTGAATTCAGTCAAACATTTACACTGATGACATAATCCTGTTCTATTGTTACAGTTTAATACCCAAGACCATTAGAAGTGTGGTGAAGATGTAGCAGGGTTAGGCACAGGCACAAATGTTTCCCACTTTTTAAACGTCTGATAGGGCACAATTTACTAATAATGTGCTTTTTGACACAAACACTGATGACCTAGAGAGGTTTGCATGGCCCACTTCAGCTCCATTAATGCTCCACCTCTTTGCCGATTGAGCGGACGTACATGAGTCAGCCCATGTGCTAAAATCAGAAGAGCTTTAGAGACAACAGCAGAGGGTCAAAACAGGGACAGAGCAGAGGCACAGAAAAAGCAGAGGGTGCCTAATACAGCTGGATGTGACAGAGGTGAGCGAATAGGGCTTAAGCCTCAAATATTATAGGCAATCCTTTACTATCCAGTGGAAACCCAAGTCACATCTGCATAAGAACCAGTCTCTTCTGAATAGACTGGTAGAAACAAGGCACTGGGATCTTTCTGCGTGGAGTTTGCATGTTCTCCCCGTGTTCTCCGGCTTCCTCCCACAAGTCCAAAAACATGTTGAGGTTAATTGGTGATTCTAAATTGTCTGTAGGTGTGAATGTGAGTGTGCTTGGTTGTCTGTCTCTAACTGTAGCCCTGCGATACACTGGCGACCTCAACATGGTTTTCGACTGTGGGAGGAAGCCGGAGAACCCAGAGAGAAACCGCTCTGCACGGGGAGAACATGCAAACTCCACGCAGAAAGATCCCGGTGTCCCCCGTGTTGCAAGGCAACTGTGCTACCAACTGCGCCACCTTGCAGCCCTCGTTTGGTCAAAATGAGTTGGAAAATATCAACATCAGCAAAAAAATCCCATATAATGCTTCCCTAATTCTTATTGTTTCTATTATCCTATTACATATACCATCCTAAATCAATGAGGTGCATCTAATGTCATTAAGAATACTAACAATAATTAAGTGTGTACGAAGGTTTTTCCACGTTATTAACAATTTAAAAATGCCTATATCTCCTTCTTTTCCATACTTGAAAATTCAAGAATCTATGAATGTTTATTTTTACTTCCAGAAGTGTAAATACGAGCCAGAATAGGTCTAGTTCACTGTAAAAGTCCATTTTCAGTGGATGTGCACTGGAGGCCTCAGGTATCCACATCACAATTCTAAGCTGGTAGTGTGATGTGGACACTTGAACAATGATTGGCTTCAAAATGCACAGATAGACATATGAGTGGAATGGGACATAAACCCTTTGTCTTATCTTGCAAACAAACACTTCCTCACAAACATTAAAGAATGCATTTCATGCACCATTAATGGCATAAAGTGCCTTCCATAAGTATTGTTGCTGCATGCTTAATGAGTATCATATAAGCATGTTACCTCTACTTAGCTTTGTGGTCCTTGTTTTGTATACATTATGCACATCAGTCACAACATTAAAGCCAGAACCAAACTGCAAAAACTACTCAGAACAGGTGAAGGAACTCAGCAAAGGCTCAAAGCTTAACCCAGCCTCTAAACTCCCCACATGACAATCTGACTGAGCATTGATGAGATGCACTGGAACGAGCCAAACCCACGGAGACCCCACCTCGGAACCCACAAGATCAAAAGATCCACTGCCAGGTCGGACACCACAGGAAACCCCCAGGAGTCTTGTATTTAAGTAAACTGTCAAACGCTGGAAGCTGCTTGCAAATTTGATGAATAAGTAAGCATGTTTTTGCTAATAAAGGCAAGGTCTGTAAGGATAATAAAAAAAAAACACATAGGCCATCTACAAATCTGAAAGACATTGCTACAAACCTACAAAACCTGTAACCAAGTTAAATGATGAAATTCTTACTTGCTGATTTCAGTAATCCAGCGAGTTGGGGGACATCCAGAAGTCCTCAGCTGAGCGAAAACAAAATAAACATATGATTTAATTTAAATTCTCATGTCATTTCTTTTGTATTTCACGGTGGCCATCAGTCATCATGCTGAATAGAAGTTACATCTGCAGTGGATGTTAAACCACCTTCAAACTTCTCCGATTACAGCGAGGACTGATTTGCATTCACGTAAACAAGGGTTTGATTTGCCCCTTTTGCTCCTGCAACAACCTAACATATGCAATAAAGACACTATGTGAAATGAAATAATTAACATTAAAAAAAAAAACTTGTTTACATGGATGCTGTCTGTTGTGTTTGTTACGATTCTGGTCCTTTTCTGAAAAATCTGGTTCCGACTGGATTTGGCTGGCTCACGCGCAAGAGGGAACTGATAAGTAGGCTAATGGTTCGAATATGAACCAACTTATCATAACAGAACGTGTTACATCTCATCAAACGCTTTCCAGCCGTGAACGCTGCAAGCTGCAGCGTGTCCCGTTGATGATGGTCCTGCAGCACACACACAACCACTGACGTGCGAGTGTCAATGCGACACAACAGTCACATTCAAGCTGCTCATGCTGCAGGACCGGTCGTTCAGGAGCTGCGTGTATTTGATTAAGATAAGAAGAAATCTTACCGATGATCAGGTGACAGCAGCAGGATCTGCGCGCAAAGGTTTCGCAAGCACCGTTGGGCAGATGTGAGCACGGAGTCTGAGGCAAGTCTGAGCAGGAGGCCTGCTCTGTACATGGGGAGGGGCGTATCGGTGTCGCCGAGTCCATTAGGGGAGTCGCTATTGGCTGTTCGAGAAGTCGGTGGACGTCTCTGCATGACGTCATCACCTCATTTGTATAACCAGCAATTTGCATGTAAAGGAGGCTGCAGGAGAGAGGAATAAAAAAAAAACAAACACCCCAAGTATGTTTAGAACTAAAAATGAACTTTCTTCTGTTGAGTCTTATTTTTGTTTATTTAGATTTTGCCACTGAAATAGGCCATTACTTCTCAAAATAGGTGCATGACTAATGCTTTGTCTAGACCCACATTAAATAAATCAGTTTAGTCCTGCATTGCTAAATGTTAGAATATCAAATTTAATCTAAAGACTGTTATGTGGGGTGGAATTGCTAGCTCCACGTCCAACCCTCCTCCTTTCTCTGGGCTTGGGACCAGCAAAGTGACCCAAAGAGACACTGTGGCAGAGTTACTTCAGTTTTTTTTGTTTTGTTTTGTTTTTCAGTTTTCTTAAATTTGGTTTAGTTTCTAACCTTATGCTCTACTTAAGGAGCCTATAACAAGTCACAGTAGAACACAAACATTTTTTTTTGCCACAATGAGAACATTTTTTAATATTACTATTATTATAAAAACTTTTTTAAAAATTCAAAAGGACCAAAAAAATACCATTTAAAAAAACGGTCGATGGCAATGTGAGGAAATGAGTCTGGCCCTAATTCAAGTTCATTGTTTGTTTTGTCAGACCGCCCTCCACACATACATTCTATGCTGGCTCAAAGAAAGAGGAGGTCATCTTAACTTTGGTCAAGGCTTTCTATGGCAGGCTCAGCAACAGAGGGAGCTGAATGAAACGAGTAAGTAGCTGATGTGCCAGAAGGCTGCAAAATATTATCAGGCAGCTTGTGCTCATAGCGAGCCTCACCACAAAACTTCAGACCATATTGGACACACAGAATGGAGTTAAGGGTCTACATTTGATTTCTAAGGTTGCTTTTTACCACAATCATCTGGCTGAATAATCTCTTGACTTCAGCATTCAAGTGTGGCAAGGACAACACAGACACAGCAGCCATGGCAAGTTCCTGAACTTCCAAATTCCACTCCAGAAGCCCACTGTGTTTTTTGTTTCACTCCACTTACTAAGATGGATGACATGCCATTGCTGGACAATCTTGTCCAATAGCCAAGGAGCTTGGCTATTATTTCTATTTCTTCCAGGCTCTTTTTGTGCTTTAGAGTTTGGGACACAAACCAGGGATCTTCTAGCTGTGAGGCGACAGTGCTAACCAACCAGCTCAACATTCAGGCAAGCTTTTTATTCAAGACAAACCTTGGTAACTTAATCATACCACAGAAAAGCCCTGTTGAAGAAGAAGAAAGGACCAGAAACACACAACAAACCCCCACTACAAACAAATGTGTGTTAGTGTGGAGAGCCTCATTGGTAATATTGATTACTTTCAAGGTTCTCCTACATATGTACAATGTTTAACCACTGTGGCCCAATCTACCTTCAGGACCTCCTCACCCCTCAGTCTTCATTTCAGTCACTCAGGTCTAGCAGCCAGAACTCCCTAGCCATTCCTTGCACGAAGCTCACAACCATGCGACCGTGCCTTTTCTGTACTGGAACCACGCCTGAGGCCTCTGAATCCCTTGCTGCCTTCAAAAGCAGCCTAAAGACTCATTTATTCTGCTTTGCTTTAAATAGGGTTCTGTTGGAGTATTTTTATGTATATTTTAATTATTTTAAGTTTTCAGATTTAAAATTAAATTTTCATTTTATTACTCTTCTTCCTGTGAAGCACCTTGAGACGACGCCTGATTTTAAAGTGTGCTATACAAATAAAATGTATTATAAAAATAATAATGCTATTTGTTGGTGTAATCGGTTGAAAATAAAGACAAAAGTTGTTTATAGAAACAATCACCCCCCAAATTTTGAATTACATAAGTAATTCTGAGTTGATTGCATTTTTGCGCCAGTAGGTGGGGCCCTTGTGTTGTTGTGGATCCATCTGGGAGACTGAAACTACTGGCACAGGGCATGCACACTTCAGTGATAAAGACATGCTGATCTGGGCGAGATGCTAACTTTGTTCTGGGTGTCATCCTTCACAGTACATTATCCTTCCAATCCCACAGCAACAACATCACCAGGTCTGCTTCCACCTACGTAACATCAATCACCTCCGCCTCTCCCTTTCCCCCCCACACTGCTGCCATCCTTGTCCACAGGGTCGTCACTTACCGTCTGGATTACTGTAATTCTCTCCTCTTTGGTCTCCCTCCACAAACTTCAACTGGACCACAACCGAACCCCCTCGATTCACCACATCACTCCTGTCCTCCAACAGCTCCACTGGCTTCCAGTTCAGTTCCGCATCCAATTCAAAATCCTCCTGTTAACATTTAAGGCCATTCACAACCTCACGCCCCCATATCTCTCTGACCTCCTCCATGTTCACACTCCCTCCTGCTCCCCCAGATCCTCCTCCTCCATACATCTCTCTCTCCCCTCCGCCCGTCTCACTACCATACCAACTCAGAAACATCGATTCACTCTCCCAATTCAAATCACAACTTAAAATCTCATCTGTTGAGGACTGCCTACTTGACCTGAAGCCTTTTGTTCTGTCTGCTTAATTTAGCAACTTTACTTATTTTAATGTTGTTTCTTTTAATTGATTTGTGTAATGTATGAACAGTGTCCTTGAGTGCCGAGAAAGACGCCTCTAAATAAAACGTGTTATTATTATTATTTGGTCTTCTCTTTGTTGATCACAGTCCACAGTTGGTTACACAGGGCTTTCTGCACCGTGTGCTATTTGCCATGGGTCCAGATTTCCCCTTGGTCTGGTGCTGATTGCAGTGGCCCTTCAAAACACTCAAGACCACCTAACAGCAAGAACAATACCTCAGTAATGAACCCGTTTACAGCCATGAGGACACTTTGATCCTTTTCATTGCTCTTTTTAGATATGTTTGAGCTGCATTAATGCACTTGGAATAAAACTTGGTAAAGGTGTCTATTTTGGGAGGAATTCACTAATTTTAACCTCAGCTCCCATAATGCATTAGAAATTGGACTAATCTTCGACACCAACCTCACTTTTGAACAGCACATCAAACAGATCACAAAAACAGCCTGTCTCCGACCATCTCTCTCCCTCCCTGCAGCTGAAACACTCATCCATGCTTTCATCACTCCCGACTGGACTACTGCAATAGCCTCCTCTATGGTTTACTCTCCAAACTCCTCAAAAAACTTAAGCTTATTCAAAACTCTGCCGCCCGTCTCCTTACCCACACCCGCTCTCGTGATCACACCACCCCCGTCCTCCAAAATCTCCGCTGGCTCCCTGTCAAAGAATGCATCACATTCAAGATCCTCCTCCTCACCCACAAAGCCCTCCATCATCTGGCCCCCCATCATCACACCCCTTCCCACAGCCTCCGTTCCTCCTCTGCTCACCTCCTCGCCCCACCACCAAGGACCAAACACCCAACCTGGGGGGACAGAGCCTTTTCTGTTGCTGCTCCCACTCTCTGGAACTCCCTTCCGTCTCCCATCCGACACTGCTCTGACCTCAACATATTCAAGTCCCTTTTAAAAACTCACCTTTTTAAGATCGCTTTTAATGTTTAACTGTTTTACATTTTTATTTTTTACCTGCCTTCTCTACCTTGTTTTTAAAAAAAAAAAATCAGTTTTGTATTCAACTTGTTTTGTTCTTGTTTTTATCTTATCCCCTGTTAAGTGACTATGAGTATCGTGAAAAGCGCTATACAAAATAAATGTATTATTATAATGATTTAGAAATACACTGTATACACAGAAAAGTTACACCCAGGACTTTAAAGACAAAAATATCCCCCAATAAAATCCATTACAACAACTAATCGTATTCTCACAGTCTCTGACCATCAGAGGAGGGAGTTATTGCTGAGGAGGTGTTGGGTTTCAGTCGACCATCAGCATGAAGACAACAGTGTGTAAAGCACATTTAGTGCTTTGTTCAGTCAGAAAAATAATTATTAAATATTAACAGGGAATGCTTCAAATAGCATGCATCTCTAACTACAAACACATTGATGAACACAGTATAAAATAAAAATGTATTCAATCTTGTTTTAAATAAGCTTTAATGTACAAACATGTACTGTACAGACATTCGGCTCTGGTTAACTTTAAGTTAACAAAGTCAGAGAACTTCCATCAACTTAAAATGGCTTCATCTACAATTAGTCAGGTAAGAACGCATAAATCAAGTTTCAAAATAAATTATGCTAGATTTATACAGTGAATCAATGGCTTGTTTTAGGCTCGTAAGAGTTATCAGCTTCATATTTACAAACTAAAGCTGATGGATCACACTCTATGCTCAGTCCTGGAAGGGTACTCAGAGTGCTCAGCTGGTCTACCAAGTCAAGATGAAAGTGGTTCAGAATCAGACCGGGCTTGCTCAAAAGAAAGTGGAGTCGCAGTCACCTTCCAAAGCTCCTGCAGAAATGAATAATAGTTATTTAACAAAACGTTCTCACCCTTCTTCAGTGAATTTCTCCCCTACTTCTGATCCATTACAGGAAAGACAGGCACAGCACAACAACTTGAAGATGAACATATTCTCTCGCATGCAAGCACTTGAAATTCCAAACTCGGTCATTAATGCAGCCTACATGGCTGGCCTGAAGGTGAAAATGTATTGGCACAGTTTGTGGTTTAAGTCTGACTTCCTCCTTGATGTACCTCTGTGATATCTCACCTAGACGAAATACTGGAGCAGAGGCAGAGGACACCCTGGACAGGTCACCAGTCTATCACAGGGTTTCAGGGCTACATTTAGAAACAGACAATCAAACACACTCACATTCACACCTACAGACAATTTAAATCACCAATTAACCTCAGCTTTTGGACTGTGGAAGGAAGCTGGAGAGAATCCATACTGCACAGGGAGAATATGCAAACTCCCGGAAGATCCCGGACGTCCTAACCCAGATGCGAACCGGGGATCTTCTAGCTGTGAGGCGATGGTGCTAACGACCAGCCACCTTGCAACCCCAAATAATTTTAATGTTGTGAAAAAGTGTATATGTCAAGAAGAAGACGAGAAACATCAGACCCAAAAGTACAGACGAGCTGAAGGCGGCTATAAAAGCATTCTGGCCTTCAATAACATTGACGTAGTACTTTGAGGTAAGGAAGCCCCAATCAAGTATTGAGAGTTTAATAAATTTTTTTTTTCACAAGTTGAACATTTGTGTTGTAAATCCTTTAATGATTAATCTTAGGAAGTATTCTAATAATTTGAGATACCAGATTTCTGATTTTCACGGGCTACAAGTTATTTCATCAAAATTAAAACAAACGAAGGCTTGAAATATTTTACTTTAAGTGCAATGACTGTAAAATATATGAAAGTGTACCTATTTGAATTCCATTTTTCACAATGTGCTTTTATTCATCCTGGAATATTAGGTTCAAAATAATTCAGAGAGGAAGATTTGAGAAGTTGATCAGTTTAATAACCATTATTGTAACTGTTCTGTTGTAAATTTGCATAATCTTTTGAAAAAAAAAATATCATAGAGTATAAAATTGTAGAGACAGATTCCTCATTTAACTTTGACCCTATTCTGAATATCCAGCAACCACGCTTGATTTTACATAAAAACAAACAGAAAATATATTTTGGTTTTGCCAACAGCAACAGCATCATCTATGTATTCCTTTAACAAATGCCAAATAAATGTGTTTTTTTGCTGAATAAACGTAATAAATGTGATAAACAGAATGTGTGCACCTTACAAAAGATTTTTGATACAGTCAACAGGTCATAACAGTATCTTACTGGTAAATGTAAAATAAGATAGGCCTTTATTAATCCCACAGTGGGGAAATTTGCAATTTGTTCCAGCAGCAAAGATAGTGCAAAATACAGAAATACAAAAAATAATACAAAAATATATATTTAAAAAAATAAATAATTCAAAATAAGCAAGGATGTACATAAGCACTAATTATAGAAATAACATTATTGCACATGCCAGTGGTATTGCACAGATTCTTTCATGAATGAAAATATTGACATAAGTAATAATATTGCACAGACTATTAAATATATTTCACAGATATGTAAGTAGAAAAAATCCTATGTGAAGTATTTTCTAGTATATGTATAAAAAATAAATAATATTGAGCAGGGTACTTTAAAAGTCCAGAATATTCATTATTCAAAATGTGTCTGTATTGTACTGAGAGAAGTAAGACAGATTACCAGTGTGTGGTCCACTGGGAGCAGTGATGATTGTAAAGTAACTGTAAACTACATTGTATAATTCATCCCACTCTCACCCAACCGGTCGAGGCAGATGGCCGTCCCTCCCTGAGCCTGGTTCTGTCGGAGGTTCTTTTTCCCCTGTGGGGGTTTTCAGTTCCTTCCCACTGTTGTGGACTGCTTGCGGACTGCTGAAGCTTATAGGGAATCCAGATGTTTTGGATTGTTGGGTGTTTCTGTTTCTGCCTTTGTGAAGCGCTATGAGATGACTGTTGTTGTAAATATGCGCTATACAAATAAAATTGAATTGAATTGAATTGAAAGTCTAACAGCAGCAGGAAGGAAGGACCTGCAGTATGTCTTCGTCACACACACAGTGAGTACAGCAGGCTGTCACTGAAGGAGCTGCCCAGTGATGCTTGTGATGTTTGATGTGTTACGATATATCACCTTAAATTCTTTCCAAAGTGATGTAACGCCATGAAGAAGTACTACACAGCTTTATCATTAATCATATTGTGTTCTGAGGAGCCTTATTCGTGTGACATACCATAAACACGTTATGGTACATTAGTGGAGGGAATGTTGCAAGTACATTAATGTAAAACATGTTACAGCATGTTACCATTATGTGCTTCAAGAGTATCACACAACAAAAGCAAGTGCAGTGTTGTCTTTTGTGCAGTAAAACATACTTACGATAAGTCACTATGAATAAGGTGTCACAGTATGATGCTAGCAACAGGGTGTTGCCTTAAAGTGACTATGACAAGCGTACAGTGTAGGAGCTGGATTCAGGTTTTAGATTAAAATCAGGTTAGACTTTAAGCTTTGTTCAAACTTAAGCAATAAATACAGTCCACATTAGGATACAATGAGCGTTTCTCTTACCAGGTGCTCTATGCGTTCGTACAGAAGAAATTGTGCAAAGTTCGAAGGGAGCTGTTCCACCTTGAAGTGGCATCGCCCATCAGCCAGGTCTTTGAGTTGGGACAGACAGCATCTGAAATGATGGTAGGCCTCGCAAGAAACATCCATGTGTCGCAGGGTGAAGTTCATCCTTTCAAGACATTAAGGCACAGCAAGAAACATGATTATTGCTTGAACTAAGAGCTGAAAATGCAACACAAACGACAACCCAACTAAAAACAGAACAAAGAGTTTGCCTGACACACATCAATAAACTGGACAGCGTATGACAATGGAATTTGTAAAGATCAAGGACAATAGCCTCACAAATATTGAAACTTTGTCAGCTTTACACTGCAGGGTACTCAAAAGAAGAAAGTTTAGAATAAAATAGAATAGAATAAAAAGCCTTTATTGTCATCATACAAAACAAGATTATGAGTGCCATTCCTACTTGGTGCATTAAAGTGCATTAAGCACACCATAAAACCGTTGCACACAATATAAACGAGGTAGCAAGAAGGTAAAGTGCCAAAGTCAAGACAGTGCCAGTCAACAGTTACAGTACAGTAATAGTTATTACAAAAGCCTCTGTGGTTATTTACATGTGAAGTGTAATCTAATATAAAACATAATAAATATATATATATAAAATAATATAATATCAGTGTGAGTGTTGTGAGAGTGTGTGAGAAGGGACTACAACCCTTGACTTTTTATGTTTTGTTTTTTGGGGTTTTTTTGGCCTTTTTGCCTTTATTATATAGGACAGTGAAGAGAGAGACAGGAAAGTGGGGGAGGAGAATGAGCGGGATTCAAACCCTTGGCCGCTGCATCGGGGACCATAGCCCCTGTACATGGGTCGCCAGCTCAACCAGGTGAGCTAAAGCGGCGGCCCTTGACGTTTTATGTTGATTAAGAGCAGTAATTACCTTAAAATGTCACTTAAATATCAAATGATTCAAAAACTGTATCACCTCTCAATAACTGCATTACTTCTAAGTTAAACAGTAGATTAGTGAGAAAAAAACAAACAAAAAAAACCAGTTTCGATCTACTATATTAAAAAGACAGACCCCAAACCTGTATATTGAAATCAATGTGGCCCTGGGATACTTATTATGTTGCAGTTACTGCTGGCTGTCCTCACAGAGTAGATTCCCAATATGGTGAGAGACCGCAAATTTAAATGTTAAATGACATTTCACAAGCTCACCAAACATAACATCAATATTCTGCAAAAACATGGCATCCCAGAATATGCTTAAAGGCATGTTGATGGCATTACAGGAGCTCCTCAAGTAAAGCCTTTCCGGTCAGAATAACAGTTATTTGCTTTTGCTAAAAATCTTTTTGCTTTACCTTTTCTCTATGGAGAAGAAAATTGTGCAGGGGTGAAGAAAGTTGCTGCAGAGTTGGTACAGTGTTCGGAAAAGGCCATCCGTCAGATCATCATCATAGCAAACTGGTGACACACAAAACAAGTATTATGCGCCTCAGTATGTGGCTCTGCATTGCATGATTCTGCGATTTACACTGAAACTCCAAGGGCAAAAGTTAAAACAGAAATATGCAATCGCTTTCTGTCTGGTTACAACCATGTACTGACTATTCACTAGATTATGTTACTTTTAATTGATAATCTGAATGGTTCGTATGTCTTTTTTCTCTTTGACAGTTCTTTTTCCTCTCCGGCCCTATGACTGCTCATTTCTAATCTGCGTTTATTGGACTAACAAACTTGTTCAGTGTTTACTGTTGTTGCTCTATCCACACTGTTGTTATTATAATCATTACTATAAAAACTGTAACATCTATATTATTGTAACAATATTAATAAAACACCTATAGCAACCAGTCTGACAGACCTCACTTTACAACAGCCTCTATTATTTAATTGCATTAAAGACATAAAGTTTGGGTTTGAAATTGAGGCACTTGTTTATTTATTTTTTTTTTGTTGGTTATGGGTGGTGTTATTGTAATTAAGTTTGGCTAATGAGTTTAATTGTTGTTTTTTTTTTGTAGATAGTTTCCTTAACTCTGTTAGCCTTCGTTTGGTTTTATTTGGTTCTTTGATTTAGCAGCACCCATTAGTCCACTTTGTTTGTATTATCACAGTTTTTTCGTGTTCATTACATTACTGAGCAATACATTGCTTTACTTCCAACAACTGGTTTTTTGTTACATCCAGCTGACCCTAGAGGCTGGAATGTAACATGCTGACTCTGTTTAAGCTCAATGGCCTTTTGAACAAAGCGTGGTATACTGGAGAAGAGGTGTGCTGGTGTATCCATCAGCCTTAAAGCTTACCATCAGCAGCAATGATGAAGCTAGTGTTGTTATGTAGATCAGCTACTTCATCCTCTGTCCAACTAAACTCCATATCAGCATCTGCAAAGATGAAACATATGGAAAGACAGGCATTTTTTATGGTCAGAAGGTGGTTAGTTCCTAATACAGCACAAAAAAATGAATAAAATACATTCAACCCAGAACTGTTGTGGATAATGTGCTTATATTGCTCTTTTCTACCTTAGTGATACTCAAAGTACTCTCCAATGTTTCCTATTCACTCATTCACACACACACATTCATACACCAATAGTGGCAGAGCTGCAATGCAAAAGAGTAACTTCTGTGTCAGGCCAGTGATCGAACCCCCAACTTTCTCTCCTCTGAGTCACAGTTGTTTGCTGGACTAGTTCTCTCACACAGATCTCTTAGAATTTACTTCAACAACTGCTTCATCTAATAATATAATAAAACATCTTCACACATACAACAAATCTCTGGGACTGCCTTCTCTCTGCACACAAAACCATATATAACCAAGCTCCATCATAGTTCAAAAATCTCCTAGTATTACACCATTATACCATGCCTTTGTGCATTTTGTGTTTGTAGTGTTCTGAAACTGATAAGGAGCATGAAGACATAAAAATGTTTTTTTGGGAAGAATTTTAAAATTTGCCACACAAGTAGATGATACTTCCATCTTTTACAGTCCTAAATTTCATCAGCCTACCCATGATTCAAGCTGTCCATGTGGCTGTTTGGAAATTAACTACTTTTTTACCTGTGTCAACTTTGACTGGCCATAGCTCCCATTTCCATGACATGTCATTCAGAAATTATTGTCACACTAAAATTGATCAAATAGATTCTATGTATTGAAAATATATTTTTCCAGATTTCTTGAAAATACACTTGAGTTGCAATTTTTGTACAAGTCCTGAATTGAAGAGTTCTTCAGCAAAAAGTTTTCAGTTTAGTCTTGATTGTCAGAATTTGCTGCATTCTTTCAAGTCACCAGAATCATCTGAACATCTCCAGAAAATCTGAAGACTCTAGGACATACACTTCAAGAGATATGGACATCTGAAAGTGGCATCGCCTTCGATTGAATGTAAAAGTTTTATTGAAAATTTCTGTCGGGTAAAAAATTCTGAAAATGTTGGAATTTCAGCAGGCTGCAAGTTGGATTAGTCGTTAGCACCGTTGCCTCGCAGCTAGAAGGTGGCCGATTTGTGTCCCGGTGATCTTTCTGCGTGGAGTTTACATGTTCTCCCCGTGCAGCATGGGTTCTCTCCGGGTTCTCCGGCTTCCTCCCACAGTCCAAAAACATGTTGAGATTAACTGGTGATTCTAAATTGTTCGTAGGTAGTGAGGATTAAGCGGTGTATAGATAATGAATGTATGGAGGTTGGGTGTGTTTGCTACCTGTACAAAGGTCATGCTGAAGCCAGTCCAGATGTCTCACTCTCACCTCCCCACCTGGTCATCAGGAAACATAGTATTACATCTGTGTTAGACTTTTAGCAGCTTAGCATTTGTTTTATAAATCAATAAACTACATTTTATAAACGAGCATTTAAATAAAACAAATAAATAACCAATCAATTGATTATGATGCAATTAAATGCATTACTTAAGTTAGGTACAATAATCTTTAGTAACTTGCAGGCTTAGTACAACAAAAACTGTTAGGCTTAACATCTGTTCAATATTTCCATTACTTCAACATTTATGCTTGTGTTGTACCCACATCATAACATCTCAGGAACTGTGGTCATGTTAGCATTACAATTGCTAACTCAGAGTTTGTTGTTATTTCCCACAGTGAGAGGGGTATTAAAAACGGTAACACACAGATCACAGAAGCGGAAGAGAAAGCCGTGTAAAATATGTGGCCACTGGCAGGCTTAAACCTAGTTTATGCTTGATGCATCCGCGAGGTCAGCACGGCTGCATGCAAACAAATAATGTCATTTAGGAGCCACGCCCCCTCACACAGCCCTTTTCAAGCGGAAAATTTCCGCATCGTGCACCTCCGAAAATTCCTAACAATGCAGATGGAGACGCACAGAAATAACAACTTAAATAACAACTTTGACAAACCAGGAGCAGATCAAAGCACACATTAGGTTAGTAGCAGGGTACAGGGTGCATGTGTTCAACAAGCCATTTTGATTGGTCCCTCATAGTGAATGGGGAGGTGATTTAAATTGAACTTCCACATAGATAAGTGTCCATCAGACAGAACACCTGGGGCCTCATGTACAAAGGGTGCGAACGCACAAAAACTTGGCATACGCACTTCTCCACGCTCACATTCAGATGTATCAAGAGTGAAATGAACGTGGAAATGTGCAGTCCTCCACGCCAACTTCTTAACTGGCGTATGCATGTTTCTATTGCTTTTGAGCCATTGGCGACACTTAGAGGTGATGCTGTTGTAATGTAAAAAAAAGGTCATTCTTCAAAGTGATGTGCACATCAGAGATACACAAATAAACAATTAACACACCCAGCTGTTTGCAATCAGATGAGTGGATATAAAAGTATGCGTAAAACGGTGCAGAAGATACCGTTAACAGCAATGGCAGCTTTGGCACTGTTGGAGGATATTGCCAATGGAGCAGTGCCAAGAGAACGGGTTTCCAGAGACCTTAGGATGATGACTGGCTCATCAGCCGCTTCAGGTTCGCGAGGGCAATCCTCTTGGAGCTGTGAGCGAAGCTGCGGCCGTTATTGGAGGGCAACACGCAAAGGAGCCATGCCCTACCTGTTCTCATACAGGGGCTGACCACACTGGGCTTCCGAGCCACAGGGTCATTTCAGAGGGAGCTGGCCGACTGGACGGGACTGTACCAGTCGACACTGAGTCGAGCTGTGTGGGATGGAACTATCCGAATGTCAGCCATCCATCCATCCATTTTCTATACACCGCTTAATCCTCATTAGGGTTGCGGGGGGGCTGGAGCCTATCCCAGCCGACTTAGGGCGAAGGCAGGGGACACCCTGGACAAGTTGCCAGTCCATCGCAGGGCTACACTTAGAGACAGACAACCAAGCACACTCACATTCACACCTACGGACAATTTAGAATCACCAATTAACCTCAACATGTTTTTGGACTGTGTGGGAGGAAGCCGGAGAACCTGGAGAGAACCCACGCTACACGGGGAGAACATGCAAACTCCACGCAGAAAGATTCCGGTGCCCCCACCGGGACGCGAACCGGCAACCTTCTTGCTGCGAGGCAACAGTGCTACCAACTGCGCCAGAATGTCAGCCAGATATATCAAATTCCAATACACTGCAGTTAAACAGGATGACATAAAAGTGCAATTTGCAGCAAAGGCCGGTTTTCCTAATGTAACCAGAGCTATCGACTGCACACCAATTGCTATAAAGGCACCATCACAAGATGAATTTGTATATGTAAACAGGCAGCATTTTTATTCAATCAATGTACAGATCACCTGTGATGTGCAAATACAATTAGGTAACATTGTTGCGAGGTGGCCTGGATCAACCCAGGATTCCTTCATTCTGACCAACAGCATGGTTGGGAACAGGCTACAAGCTGGCACGATGGTGAGTAAACTTCTTGGTGAGTAAATCATTTAATAGTCCTAATATTAATCCCCCTGACACACGTTAAGCATGTGCGGGCATCAGCAGCTGGCTGTTGCGGTGGACTAGAGGATCGGCTCATGCAGGGGAGACTGGAGGAATCCCCTGGGTCTGTGACATGAGGCTGGGATTGCGTCTCACAGTCTTCTCCTGCCTCATTGTCGGTTGGAAAATAATAAATTGAGTAATTAAACATGAGACAAAGTTTTGATTTCCTCTTTGATATCCTGGCATGATTATGCAAGAACCTGTATCTTGTTTGGCTGTGAGCAGATTATTGTATGACCCGTATAAGGAATAAATGTGTGAGTTACACAACATATATTTACCTTATCCGAGTGACCCATGTGTGCTCCCACTACCCCTGTGAGAGCAGTGTCACCCACAATAGCGACGACTCTCAACTCAAATGGGGTGAGCTCATCCTTGTTACTGTTATCTGATCCTGCAGAGAGGGGAATCCCACCTGTCGGCCCTGTTTATACTCATTTGCATATTTAAATGGGGGTGTGGAGAGGGAGGAGTCTGGTACTCCAACATGTGTGGTCAATTCCACGCTGAGTGGGATGCACAGAGGAAATGTGCTTGGATTCAGGCGTATGCTCAGTTTCGTTCATCTGGATTTTTTTGTGCGTACGCAGTTTTCTAGATTGAAGCGTACGCCAGGTTTCAGCATGAAATCCACGCAAGTCTTTGTACATGAGGCCCCTGATGAATCTATGTGCAGGCCATAGGCTTAATGTTGCTTTTGCCAACAGCGTTATCATATAAGAAGTGTAAGGTTACAGCCAAGCATACAGATGTTCTGTTGTTGAACAAACATACAAGCCTTGCATATGCCTAATTTCTGATAATACGAAGGTCAATGGAAATGTATTTACCATAAAACATTTTGACAAAACACTTATGTATGTGCACAATACTTCACATCTGACTGGTTGACCAAGAAGGTGCAGTGCAAGGCAGGTTAAGTCTCAAAACTCAACTACATACAAGGAGGCATCCCAAGTTCTCTTTGACAGACACAGCTGGAAGCTTGAACATTTATAAATTTATAATTTAAGTTAAGATGTAAGGCTGGCTCATATCCTGGCACTGTGTACTGTCAGGGGGTTGTCTGAGTTGCCCTAGTGTGTCAAACAACCTTGAACACAGTCATACTTTCAAGGACATGCAATTGCCAAATGCAATCTAAACTTAAATTTGAAATTATGAAAACATGCCCAGTAAGGAAATATCTGAGGAGGAAATTAGGGAGTAACAGAGTAATGTGACAATGTAATCTTACCTGCAGGCTCCATTTTGTGTTTATTTAATGCTACATTTCTCTTACACATGCCTAGAAGGTCTTCACCCACATCTGTAAAAAAGTGGAAACAAACGTGTGAGATGTCTGATCTTTGATCAAGTTTCCTGCTGAGAATAGAAGAGAACACCTAATTAATAGGTGCATGTCTGATTTCAATTAGTCAATCTCACAGTAAACAAAGAAGAGTGTCCTAGGGTCATGTGACGCTCTTGATGTCATCATTCCTTTTTCTGTTGGACATTTTCAGGTGTAGAAATCCTCATTCTGAAAGTAATCTAGTCATGGATGGCAGATTTACTGCTATCACATGCTCTTAATATTTAACATTTATTGTGTATCTGTTTCAAATATCGGATGTCGGTCTTTCTTGATTTTAAATGAGCAGTGTCAGCATCAGCCCTGGAAGAACCACATCGCTCAATCCCCATGCAGGAGCAATCAAAAACAGTGCTCTACCATTGGTGTTTGTTGGTGCATACGGCAGCGACTCAGGGACACATTATTGAAATGATTTCACCCGTCATTACTGGGGGGTAATATTACAGCAATTGCGTCATTTGAAGCCAGTGACATCTGTACAGGATAGCAGGCTCTGGAGCAGCATCACACTGGCCTGTTTGATTCAGTGTAAATGATCAAATATCCCTGCATAGTCTAAATGCTCATATGGATCATGCTGATGGATGGATGGATGGATGGATGGATGGATGGATGGATGGATGGATGGATGGATAGATGGATAGATGGATAGATAGACAGATAGATAGATAGATGGATAGATGGATAGATGGATAGATAGATAGATAGATAGATAGATAGATAGATAGATAGATAGATAGATAGATAGATAGATAGATAGATAGATGGATAGATGGATGGATAGATAGATAGATAGGTAGATAGATAGATAGATAGATAGATAGATAGATAGATAGATAGATGGATAGATGGATGGATGGATGGATGGATGGATGGATGGATGGATGGATGGATGGATGTGGTTAAATTTCAGCCCTGAATCCTGACAAAAGCTGTGCTCTCCACTCAACACTGCGATTTCTACAGTCACGAAGTGTGTAGAAATCTTAAAGGAGCAGTGTATGCAAGAGTTTGGGATAGTGTGCCAGTAACGTTAGGAAGACCAAACACAGCAGGGGTTTTTTTTTGCCCCTGTTGACACTTAATGTGCCATACAGTTTGTGAGTTCATAACTGAGGTTTGTTCAGTTTAAATCACCAAAACATTATAAAGAAAAAACTGGTTGTATTTGATAAATGCTTCTGTCTTTTTCATGCATTTTCCTCAGTTATATTGTCCTCTACCTAAAGTCATAAAAAAAAAAAAAAAAAAACATTTCTGAGCAATTGTCAGGGCTTGTCAAAGACCAACAAACCAACTATGGCCTTCAGTGCTCCAATTCAGTTATATTAACAGAATTCTCACTGGATTAAGACTGAGATATTCAAACATTCTCAAGACAGCAGCCAATCAATATAAATAAAAATAGCATTGATAGCATTATACCTGTGCAGTACACTGTTTTGGCTACGGTTGCCATGATGATGCTGGTTAAGCCTGTTCCTGCTCCTAGCTCTAGGACTGTAGCTCCTCTGAACATGAGCGGCTCAGTGAGGATGAAGTCAGCCAGGAAGAACGCCCCCCGCCACACCTGATGTAAACACAAAAAGCCATAACGTTTTAATGCCTTCGTAATATAGACCATCACTAGTGCCCTGAATTCACAACACAGTTCAGCATTGTGCTTTTGCATCAAGACAAGATGCAACTCAAAGGAGATACATTTAACTAAAAATAAATAAATAAATCAACCAGACATTTTTAACAGTCTGTATTTCCACTCCATAGCTTGCTTGTCGTTCACATCAGAACATAGATGTCACCTACACTACACCCACGATAACATTCTGTTTGGTCAAAAACCTCAGATAAAAAAGTTTGTGTGACAAACAAATATGAATACAGTGAGGACTTCGCAGGCCAGTTCATGACCTCTGACTGCAATCTGATAATATATGTTTTGAATTCCAGAATTTAAATTACTACTGACAGAAAATTCTCATTTGACATCAGCATTTAGTGTCTGCACTAGAGTAAGATGTTCTGAAAATGGTGCTATTTTGCAGCTGTATGAGAAGTAAATAGCTGTGTGAAAACCAGGGGCCCACTTCATGGAAGTAATTTGTGAGCACTACATACACAAGAGATTGTAAATGGTGCTAGTTTCACTAAAGACAACTTGCAAATCACAGATAAATTGTGGATACGTTTTCCAGCCCTCTCGCACATCCATGCTTGGGAACATAAGCATGGGGTTTCTTTGGATGAGCTGAAAGTCTTTAAGTTGCAATGTTGCCACAAAAGAACTGAATGAATGAAATTTTACTCACCTGTTTGCCAACATCCTCCAAGGGTGTGGCCATTGTGTGCTCTGTAAATAGATTGAATTTATACATTAAACACAGGCACAGTCCAAAATTACTCATTTACTGTGTAGTGTACCACATATACATATTCTATATGATATCAGTGACTGTCACTGCGTGTATCCTTTCTAGTGTCTCTCCATGTCTGCTGACTGTCATCAGATGTTGCCACCAGTTTACTGCTGTATGTGTATGTACTGAGGTTGTGTTGTGTAAGCAGTGTATTTACTTGACAATTTAATGCATGTCCAGGTTGGTATTGTACATATATTGCTTAAGACAGAGCACTATTACAGAGTAAAAATGTTTGTTCAGCAGCTTCACCAGAAACAAGAAATAGAAAATAAGTTAACTTTAAACAACATGAGGGCTGCAAGGTGGTTCGGTGGTTAGCACCGTTGCCTCGCAGCAAGAAGGCCACCGTCCCGGTGAGGACAATCAGGATCTTTCTGCGTAGAGTTTGTATGTTCTCCCCATGCAGCGTGGGTTCTCTCCGGGTTCTTCGGCTTCCTCCCACAAGGTCCAAAAACATGTTGAGGTTAATTGGTGATTCTAAATTGTCCGTAGGTGTGAACGTGAGTGTGCTTGGTTGTCTGTCTCTAAGTGTAGCCCTGCGATAGACTGGCGACCTGTCCAGGGTGTCCCCTGCCTTCGCCCTGAGTCGGCTGGGACAGGCTCCAGCCCCCCTTGACCCTTGTGAGGATTAAGGGTTGTATAGATAATGGATGGATAAACAACATGAAATCAATTTATCGTACCTAGTAGTAAGGTCAAAAACACATCTAACACCTACAGTGACATTACACTACCTTCATAGATATTAAATCTTACGTTAAAAATTTTGTTTTCATTAGAGTCAAACTCTTTGCTTTGCAGTGCCTCCTGGGGGACATTGGGGCATTCCAAGTCAGATGAGATATAATCCCCCTAGTAAGTTCTGGGTCTACCCTGATCCACCTCTTAGTTGGACGTGCCCAGAAAACTAACCACGGAGCCACCCTGCAGCCCCTTTGTGAATCAAGTGAGAGAAAAACGCTGAGTGAGAGGTCATTTAGGAATGTAAACCTAATTTCATAAAATACCTGGTGGAATTCCCATACTCCAAACCCAATGCTCAGTGTTTTTTCTCTACATCTCTTTTATTTTTTTGTTTTTCAATGTCTTATTATCAGTCTTGAAAGCCTTGCGCTTATGACAGTCTGTCTCTTTACATCCACATACAGGGCCTTGTGCACACTGCTGACTTTATGTTCTCTCCTTGCTGCATTCTGCTGCTGGCCTTCTTTTGATGCCATTCCCGTTATTACACTAATACTCCCTACACTTCTTAACAAAAACACTATAAAATCAAACTTCTTACCAATCCGTATAATATCTTTGGGGCATTGACCCTCTTCATCATCCGTATTTTCCTCCTCTTGTTCCAGTTCAGGGTCGGACTGTTTGAGAATGACTGGACAGACCAAGTCTCGGCTGCCAGCATCCAAAGGGTTTTTCCGTGGTCTGAAGAATCAAAAGCATAGCATCAAATGCATCTATAAAAGAAAGCAGTATATCAACCAAAGCTGTAATTGACTTTTTTACTTAGCATGACCTCCAAGCAAATGTTTTTTTAATATTATTTTATTGTTTTCAGCAATGTTCCAACATTTAATGGTCATAAGAACTTCCCTTTTTGGTCAGTTGTTACTGTAGCCATGATTGGTTGAAAAACATTAGTTAGATTGAGATATCTTTAATAAAAACACACAAAGCATTTTATTTTCACCCAAATCTACAGTAGTTTCACACTGTAAATATAGTTGCATGTTCATAAAATTAAGAACATATAAAGCAATATGGCTGTGTGATTACAGTACAGGTAGAACACATGTAAAACTAAAAAACAACAAACTGCATTTAAAGTTCCTCTCCAGTCATCGATTAACCCCCCCCAAAAATTGATATTTTGAATTTTTTTTTCTGTGAAAACAATTCCTTTCCACTTTAAAATAGCTTTGTTGTAACTCTACATTGTTTCCTCCTCTACAATGTGCAGATCTATGAAGTCTTTTTTTTTTTTTTTTTTTCGTGATTTTCTAATTTTGCATCCACATAAATTAGGGTTAATTTTTTCTGTTAGGATTTTCTGTTTTTCTGTTATTGTGTGTATTGTATTCCATGTAATTGTGATCTTTATTTGAAATAAATTTACAAATAAAACCCAATGAAATAAATTAATTAAAAGATCTTTTTTGAATTTGTATGTATTAATGTTTGTCCTGGTTTCAAATTTATTGACACCCTCTCTGAATTTTAATGGTTGACTGTCCGAAAGTTTTTTCCATACCGACGCACGATGTTCAGGTCCCCATCCTCATCCAAGAATGGCACCTCACTTTCTTCCCCACCTTCCTCTCCTTTTTCTCCATGAGTGTCTGCCTTAGATGTTCCACTGGCTCCCCCTGGGTCCTTGTATTTCTCTTCTGTTATTATACCTTTCCCTTCATCATTGTGTTTTTCTACCAAGATCTTGAAGTTGGACAAGAACACTGGACAGACAAATACAGCAACATTGTACAGTAAGGGGAAAAAAGAAGACAAATTTTAAGAAATACCATTAACATTTTATTTAAAAAATGCAAACATGTATGGTTCAACCTGAACACAGCATGGCTCCCTCACAGTTATTGACAGTATTCAGTGCCACATCAACTAGGACAGTATAAGAGCAAAAGCAGCATTTGCACCTGGTCTGTAATTTCTAAACCTTTTCGAGAAGCACAATGCTCTCTCATATATCAAGGTGTACCTGACAGCTATTTCAGTCTGCCATATTGGCCTTTAGGGGAAAGACAGGGATAAACACCCTTTATTATGTCAACTCATCAAGAATGTATTCCGCAAATTGCCTATATCTAGGCCACTAGCTCTATTCTGAGATCTTCCCACTGTGCAAAATACTCTCTTCCATTGCCCTTTTGAACCCTTGGAACAGGTGGAGTTGAAGATGTCAGCAGCCTTCGTGCTTTCTTTAGCATTGGCTAGTCCCACAAGTGAGATGAGGCATGCATTCAGTTTACACTAGACACACTCTCCTATAGAACTAACCACTTTTTCCCACCATGGCTGTTAAGTCTGAGAAACCCTATTTGCACGACTTGGTGTCTATTTTATGGACTGTGAAAATATTCAGACAGGATCTATGCTTTTAGTTGGGTTGGCTAGTTATTTGTGTCTAGAGTAAAACCACACTCAGTCTGCTGCTGCTGGCCTGCATGCACACATTCCACCAGGGGTACAGCAACTTCATGGGATCTGTTTAAGGGAGTGGCTCTTGAAGAAGTGTGCCAGCTGCATGGTGGACAGAGTCTCGTGTTTGTAATATTATAGGTTATCATGGGTGGGATGTCATGGCCCCGACCACTGCATGCACGTCACAATGTTATTTGAACCCTTACACACCCCATAGGACATGTGGAAGCGGAAAGCATTAAGGTAAGTTCAAGGAAAATTGTCTGTTGATTCAATAATCATTAAATTGTTGCAGTTCCCTAACTTGATATCTGACTATGGTTCATGACAGAAATGTGTTTCAAATGATTTCATTTTCCTACTTACCTAGCTACCAACATATGCATTAGACAACATTTAGTAAAAGGTCTAAAAATAAAACCGTAATCATACACACCAGGCTGCCCAACATGGTTGAGGCGTGTCATACGGTGGTGCGGATTAGCAAAGAGCATATGAACCTCTGAGAGCACAGTGTCATGACGAAATATGATCTGTTCCATGGCTGATCATTCATAGTCTTGAAAGAGTTGACCTCTCCAGCCAATGCTTCCCCTTACCTGAGGAGACACAGATAATGAAATGAAATGAAAAATACTTTATTTATCCCAGAAGGGAAATTCAATAAAGAAGGGAAATTCAATAAGTTGACATTTACAACACACGCTTTTAATTTCTGCAACCAACAGGCCAATTAGTGCTTTCCAAATCCGTGTGAGCATAACATTGTTGACTTTAAAAGCCGACTGAGGGATCACGAACCACAGACATGCATGCGGTTCTGTTCATACTAATATAGGTCTGCGCTGGTCTGTGCAGAAGGTCTCATTGCTCCAGGAGAATTTAAATTGTGGTGAGGTAGTTTACATATGTTTGCTGTTTTTCTTCAAATGTGGTCACAAAAAGAACTTAGATTTCTCTATTTCTCCTGGAGTCTTTCAATCCATCGTAACAATACTGCTAAGGATGATTCTGTCTTTCACTGACAGACTAAAGACACATTTAGAGCAATCACAAGTGGCTCGGTGGTCAGCTAGAAGATTCCCGGTTCGCCTGGGATCTTTCTGTGTGGAGTTTGCATGTTCCCCCTGTGCAGTATGGGTTCTCTCCGGGTTCTCTCCGCGTTCTCTCCGCGTTCTCTCCGGGTTCTCTCCGGGTTCTCTCCGGGTTCTCTCCGGGTTCTCTCCGGGTTCTCTGGCTTCCACCCACAGTCCAAAAACATGCTGAGGTTAATCGGTGACTCTAAATTGTCCGTAGGTGTGAATGCGAGTGTGTTTGGTTGTCTGTCTCTAAGTGTGGCCCTGTGATAGACTGGTGACCTGTCCAGGGTGTCCCCTGCCTTCACCCTGAGTCAGTTGGGATAGGCTCCAGCCCCCCATGACCCTAGTGAAGATTTAGCAGTGTATAGATAATGGATAGATAGATGGACAAATGAATAAGTTAATAAGTGTAGACTGTTACACTTGCTAGAGTTTAGCCCTGTCACCACTCCACTGAGTGTTCGTAACATACGTTTAACTGTAGGCTGATTCTCATATTAAAATGATTTAATCCAGTAATATGAAAATGAGACGAGCGTCTGTCTTATTGTGCCACTGATTGGCTCGATGGACTTCCTTCTTCACCTGCATAGATCTTGTTCATTATGTCAGTCGTTTAACACCTGGTGATGATTAAGGAAACTCGCCCATATCAACTGGTGATAGTCACAACTTAACAGACGCAGACAGTGCCTGTTAAATAACAAGCCAGAAAACAAGTTATTGTCTTACGAGGCAAAACCCTCAACACAGAAGCACGTCCACTGTTGTGTTGTATGTAAACCTGTGCATTCACTGTAACAGAAACAGAGCAGAACTTTGAGCTTCACTCAGGTTGAGAAACTGATGTCACATCAAAACTACTCACACAGAGCAGTCTATGAGGATCAAACTGTAAATCATTTCGCAGCTTTTTGGTACAGATTTCATTCGGTGACCGCACTTTACAAAACTAATGAAATCTTTTCTCATTCATACACTATCACCCAAATAAAACGGTAAATATGAAGCACATTTTTTCAAATACTGATGCACTGTTTTTAAGTAAATTTAAATATACAGAAAATCTTAGTCGAGTGTTTACAGTAAAATGTAATAATAATAATGATTCCGATAAGGGAATGATTGTGGCTTCACAGACACCACAGTTAGTTCAGAAATCCAGAGTAAACTTTTCAAGATGCAGAGGAGATCTGATGTTGCAGGACAGAGAGGAACAGTACAGTATGAGTGACTGTACTGTGCAAGTGTTTTATTCTTTGTAATCATTTGTGCAGTCCCAGAGATTCAGGAACATATTCTTTGTTTCATCCTTCTAATTTGCAAGTGCATAAAAACACTAGGATATTGAAGCACTTTACAGATTTATCCTTGATACATACACTTTAGTGAAATAAATGCAATGAAAAGATGTATTCTTAGTCAGTAATGAAATAGCTAAAGCCTTGTGTAAGTGTTTTTGGTCAGTGTATTGTGAGTTAAAAGTTACAGTGTGTCAATCAATACAGGTTAAAGACACCATCACTATCTGTTCCTCTAACATCGAGCATTCTGTAATGTTATCTTTAAAACAACAAGCCCTCTACCTTGTCAAGCCATTCTATCTTAGTTTATTCTGAGATTGTAGCATCTTACATGGATTGTGTTTTCTGGGCATTGCACAGTTTTTGCGGCATCGACTACAGTGTTTGGACATGAGTTGATCTGATGTGCTGCGCTTAATGCACGTGGATATAAATACAACTTTTATGATATATGTTGCCGTGTGAGCCAACATCATTTACACGATCAAATCGGAAATATCTGCGGCACAATAACATCCGAATTCTGTTGTAGTTTTCACTTTACCAGCGTTCGTAGTTCACCGCGTAAATAAATCTAAAGAGTTCAAAAGGTAAACCTAAACTAATCTAGTCTAAACATCTGGAATTCGTTCCATTGGACTAAACGTTGTAGCAACTCTAAGCAGTTCTATTAACAATTCCAAACCAGTTCAAGTGAAACACATCTAAGCTGTGTATACAAACTCAACGGAAGCAAAGATTACAATAAAAACTATCCAGCCTGTGTCTGCGTGTATGCAGGTGTTTGCACGGTGTGTCCAGTGTGTTGGTGAGTGTGTCCAAAGCACATTTAAGTCACAAACAAACGGTTTGACGTTAACTCACCAACATTAGCGGACGGTGTGCGCGGCCATGACAGTCTGGAGGATGTGAGCCTTCTTCTTGACTTCAGGCAGACGAGACGTTGCTTTGACGCATTACTGCCCCCTGCTGTTTGTCCGTTGTTGCGTCTTTAGATCGTTTACATTTTGTTACATGATCACACATCCTGGGTACATTCCTGCAGTCTGTCAGACTTATTCCACTGCAGGATATTTGCAGCAGTGATATTATTGTGCATATGGATGTCTTACAGAATGTGAAGTTTCTAATCAATAAAGTAATTTCCCAAATATCCAAAATGTAAATTGCACCAGTCTGACTCTATGCATGTCAGATAATTAGTAACAAAACGTAAAGTAAGAAACTAGTGTAGGCCTATGTCAGCATGAGATTTTTTAACTCGTATACTATCATAGTTTTCAACTTGCTTTTATACAATAGCAGCATAAAAGAATTACGGAAATTCATGGATGGATGGATGTCTTTTCGTTTTGATGTTCCACCTCAAGATTTTCGGTAGCCCCTCTTGCCACCCCTATGAAAAATTTGTGGAGGCACCCCTGATAACATACCCCTTAAAATCCATTAATTCATCCATCTATTATCTATACACCGCTTAATCCTCTGTAGGGTTGCGGGGGGGTGGGCTGAAGTCTATCCCAGTTGACTTAGGGCAAAGTAATATCTACATAATAAAAGTTACTGTTGCACAGAATGTGAAGAGGCATTTACTGGCACACAGGTCGCTGCTACGAGCCATTCCGTCCCCATACAACCAAAGCGCAAGCTGTGTCCACATTCTCAGACATGTTCTCAGTGGGTGTTGGACTCCGCCAGGGCTGCCCCATGTCCCTGATCCTGTTTGTGGTCTTCATGAACAGGATCTCAAGGCGCAGCCAGGGTGAAGAGGGTGTCTGGTTTGGGGACCTCAGGATTGCGTCTCTTCTTTTTGCGGACAACGTGGTACTGCTGGCTTCATCAGAACGTGACTTTCACCACACACTGGAGCAGTTTGCAGCCGAGTGCGAAGCAGCAGGGATGCGGGTCAGTACCTCCAAGTCCGAGGCCATGGTCCTCTGCTGGAAATCGATGGATTGCTCCCTCCGGGTGGGGGGGCGGAGCTGCTTCCCCAAGCAAGGGAATTTAAGTATCTTGGGTTCTTGTTCACAAGTGATGGGAAAATGGAGAGCCAGGTGGACAGGCAGCTTGGTGTGGCATCAGCAGTAATGCAGGTGCTGTATCGGACTGTCGTGGTGAAGAGGGAGCTGAACCATAAGGCGAAGCTCTCGATTTACCAGTCCATCTACGTCCCAACCATGGTCACAAGCTGTGGGTCATGACCGACAGAACAAAATTGCAGATACAAGTGGCCGAAATGAGCTTCCTCCACAGGGTGGCTGGGCTCAGCATTAGAGATAGGGTGAGGAGCTCGGACATCCAGAGGGAGCTGGGAGTAGAGCCGCTGCTCCTTTGTGTCAAAAGAAGCCAGTTGAGGTGGTTTGGACATCTGATTTAGATGCATCTGGGAAGGCTTCATCTGGAGGTTTTCCAAACACATCCACCTGGGAGGAGACCTCAGGGAAGACCCAGAACCTGCTGGAGGGATTATATCTCTTAGCTGGCCTGGGAACACCTCGGGATCTCCCAGGAAGAGCTGGAAAGCGTTGTTGGGGGGAAGGGAAGTCTGGAATGACCTGCTCCACCTGCTGCCTCTGTGACCCGACCCTGAATAAGTGGAAAAAACTGGATGGATGGATGGATGGATGTATGTATGTATGTATGGATGGATGGATGGATGGATAGATGGATTAAAGTAAAAGCATGAATATTATATAGAGGGGTGCTCCAGCAATTTAGAATTGCACTTCTATAAAGTCTGAGGACTTGGTAGACTGTAAAAAAGAATGATCAAAATTGATGCAGCAGAGGCAGAGACATCCTTCATGCAAGTCAGACTCCCAGACATTGGATCCTACATTTTTTACAAGCAAAGTCAATAGGCATCCTATTACATTTGTGTTTTGTATGCACCTACGCCCTCAGTTTGTAACTACAGTAATGTCACTTGAGTTGTTATCTCAGACATGATAAAGCCCTTCTAGAGCCACAGAAAACCTTAAACAACTGCTTACGCATGCTGAGTAATACTAGCCATGTCTAATCAACTCATCTGTGTATGAAAAACTGGTGGAGTGCCTCTTTAATCAGTGCCACTAGTAAGTAATGAGGTAATACACTTCAATCTTACATCAGATTTAATGGTACAGATTTTTAATGCCACCAACTCTTGCAGTACTTTTTAACTCACATGACTGAATACAAAAAAAACAAAACAAATTCATTGTACTATTGAATGTGTAGAGTGATCCATCAAAAATGTATTGTCCTGTGAATTCTGCAGCAGATTATCCTCTCACATCCTGGAGGTGAACTCCATTTTCCTGACCAGGGATCTGTTCACCTCAGCTACAGAACGACAACCTACAAACACACACACAGAAGACATTCAGCAGTCTTACATTCATTTCTGAGAGATTTAAATTGAACTGCTATCCTAATTTTGAACCTATTCTTCACCTTAAAATCTTGTGATTTATGCAATGAGAACAAACATTTTGTCCACAAATCATGTTGAACTCTAAAAATTTGACTGTTTTCACAACTTAAGTAATACAAGTATATACCTGTACACACACGCACACACACACACGCACATACCCACACCCACCCATACACACACCCACCCATACACACACATACACACACACATACACACACTGCTTGTGTATGTTACCGGACAGGGCCATAGCCAGTCGCAGCTCCTCTTTGAGAAGTTCCAGAAGCTCAGTGACTCCTTGTTCTCCCTGGAAAGATACAAAACAGAGGTGATGTTTTTATTAGGAACCATCTAGAAGCAGAATGGGAGGCAGAGCCTTCAGTTATCAGGCTCCTGTCTTATGGAATCAGCTCCCAGTTTGGGTTCGGGAGGCAGACACCCTCTCTACCTTTAAGATTAGGTTGAAAACGTTCCTGTTTGATAAAGCTCATAGTTAGAGCTGCTCAGAGTCATCTGAGATGTCCCTTAGGGATGCTGCTATAGGTTTAGACTGCCAGGGGATTCCCATGATGCACGGCGCTTCTCTCCTCTCCTCTCCTCTCCTCTCCTCTCCTCTTTATATATATATATATATATATATATATGTATGTATGTATATGTTTATATAGTTGTATATCACCATTACATATGACTAACTCTGTGATTTCCCCCGAGGTTCTTCTGCGCCTGCTCTCTCTGTGGATGTCTCTGGATCTGGAGCTCCTGAATTACAGCCACTGGCCTCACCTCTGCATCCTGCTGCCCCCACCATGATGCCTCCTGTTACCTCCACCAACCACGAAATGGAATATTTCATTGGTCCATTTGAAATGGAGGAACAAAAGGACAACAACTTCTAATAACTTGTTTAACTGTAAACTAAATTTTATAATTCATCCTACATTCACCCAACCAGTCGAGGCAGATGGCCGTCCCTCCCTGAGCCTGGTTCTGTCACAGGTTTCTTTTCCCCTGTGGGGGTTTTCAGTTCCTTCCCACTGTTGCAGACTGCTTGCAGACTGCTGAAGCTTATAGGGAATCCAAATGTTTTGGATTGTTGGGTGTTTCTGCCTTTGTTAAGCGCTATGAGATGACTTGTTGTTGTAAATATGCGCTACACAAATAAAATTGAATTGAAAAAAACAGAATTTTTCTTTTGGGGCCAACATATGTAAATGCTTTTTTTTAGACATAAATAGATTTGACAACCACAATGTGAAGGCAAAACAAACAAATCCATTAGAACTGAATTTTTAAAAAAGCAAATGTAAATTAAATTTTTGTCTTAAGTTTTCACTCCTGCACACACAAATACAGGAAACAATTCATACTCTTTAGGCTAGTAGTAACTAATAAACTCTAACTCTAAATGTCTTTATAGGAGTGTCACGGATGCGCGCACTGTCAGTGAACACCAGGAATGTTTCGGGTTTGATCTGCTTTTCCTTGTGTCTGTGTGGATTTTCTCTGGGTGCTTCAGCTTCCATTCCACAAAAGGGAAATTGGCTGTAGGTGTGAGTGAGTGTGCATGGTAATGGCTTCACCCTCCCAGGACCCTTAACAGGATAAAGTGGGTATAGCGAAAGGGCAAATGTCCTTATTGATCAGAGTGATTAGGGCTGGGGATCTTGATTCAGATTAATGAGACTGTAGATCAGTTTGGTGCTTCACCTGACAGGCAAGGCCCCACAGCACTGGTCGGCCGATGAAGACAGCTTTTGCTCCTAGAGCCAAGGCCTTCAGGACGTCTGTCCCTCGTCTCACTCCTCCATCCATGTAGACATCACAGCAGCCCTGCACTGCCCTCACGACCTCCTCCAATACATCCAACTACATACACACACATTCACAAACACATACATTTCACTGCATTGCACTTTTTATGGCGGTTTACTTCATTCGCAGTTCCTTAGTTTTCCTGGCCACGTTCCTATTGTGATAATGCTTAAGTTTTTGAAGTGAGCCTTGTGTTGGATTGTGATCATGCACATTTCATACAGGAGCACCGTAGTAGTAAATAAAGAGGCTGTAGAACTTGTTGGTTAAGGTCAGTATAGGTGAGGTTGTGGTAAAAGTTGCTAAAAATCTGTAATTTAATTTGTACTAGAGTTTATTGTGCCTTGACATTGCGCTATGTAAATTATCCTGTGTTCTTGAGATTGTAATGTACTGTATTACATGAATGTTTATCAAAAGTAAAAAAAGAAAAGTGATCATACTTGTATACAAGAAAACTATGGTCACAGCCTGATATTTTTACATCTCTAAGGGGTGGCAGGCCTAAAGATGTGGGCTTTATCTAATATGATCTGAGGGCTGATGCCCCAGGTGAAGAGAAGGGAGATGTGCTGCTCAGAGTGTAATTATTTGGGTTTGTAATGAACAAGTAATCATAACCTTCATCCCAGAAGTATGCTAGTTTAGTGTTGTGTCTCTGTTTGCTTACATAAATGAAACAAAGTCAATGCTGAACTTAATGTAAACCCAAGTGGGCCTTTAACATGCACTGCTTTGAGGTTTTGTTGTGGCCTCTTAGTAACTTACTGCATTTTTCACAGATTTTTGTTGTAATATAAAAAGGTCATGACAATTCAACTCATGCAATAGATACAATATTATTAAAAGTTTAGAACTGATTTTCTGTGCTGGAGCTGTTTAGCAACAAAGGTTTCATGTACATATCAAAGATGGACAACACTGTTAGATTCCTAACATTTCAATAAAAACAAATTAAAACAACAACAACACAAAACAATTTACACACGTGCACAGACCGTAGCAGGAACCCCGTCCAGTTGTCGAGCTCCATGATTGGACACAAGAATGCCACTGACACCATATTTCACAGCCTGGAGGGCATCATCACCTGACACACAATCATGAAACACACACATGCACGCACGATAAACTGTTAAACAAAAGGTTTAAAGAATGCAAGCGGTAAATGCTAAATTGATAATTGACTATATTAAAACAGACACACATGAACACACACACACAGTAGTTTAGAGCGATGGTAGAGAGATGAATTTTATTTGGCCCTTCGCATGCCAACTTACTTGAAGGTAGGACTGGACAGCTAAGCATCTACACAGGTCTCTTTCAAATGTGTGTATTAATAATTATCCAGCTTTTGTACTTTCCACAAAATTCAAGGAAGGCAAATACAAACAACTACACTCATCTAATCAGTGACTTTAAAATCCCCCTCCACTCAAAGATGTGTTTTAGTTGTTCCTTCTTTGGATGATTGAGCTTCACTGTGTAAAATTATGTCTGTTTATAGTTTGACACTCTACAACTGTTATTAGAACGTTCTGCTGAAAGTTGAAAGTTTCTCTGAGGGCAGCTGAAAATGTGAGTTGAAGGAGTGAACCTGTAAACTGGATTAGTGACATTGCAAGTGTCAATCCTGATCAGGTGACTTACACCGGAGAGACCGTAAGTCACAGACTTGCATCCAGTAGTTAAACTTTTAAAATGAAAAATATTTTTAAAAAAGACTCATAGAATCTGGATTTATTGTTAAGGTTAGGTTTGGAGCCATTTTGAAAATTTCTAACCAGTAGTTGAATCTGTATTGAAAAACAACATCAGACACCAGTGCATGTAGTTGTCCTCCCTCCAGCACTATGTGGGGAAACTTGGAGTTATTTTTTAACAGGATCTGTTGTTTAACTCACATAAAACAAAACTCCCAAAACTCTAGGATGGCATTCTTTTATTGTGCAATATTGTCAAAATCAGGAACATCCTGTCTCAGAGTGATGCTGAAAAACTAGTGCATGCATTTCCTACATCTAGGTTGGACTATTGCAATCCGTATCATCAGAATGTTCCAATAACTTGCTTAAGAGCTTCCGACTGCATAATGCTGAAGTGACAGCGCTGCAGGAACTAGTCAGATATATCATATTTTTGTAATATCAACTTCTCTTCCATGAATCCCTGTAAAATCCAGCATAGGATCTAAAATCCCTCTTATGTACAAAGTTCATAATGAGCAAGCTCCATTGTATTTTAAACATCTCATAGTACCATACTATCCCAACAAAGCACTTTGCTTGAAGACTGCAGGCTTACTAGGCTTCCTAAAGTTTTCAAGAGCAAAAGAGGTGGTAGAGCTCACGGCTTTTTGGGTTCAGGAGGCAGACTCCGACTTGACTTTTATGATTAGACCTATTTTTTCTCTTCATGTAAGCTTGTAGTTACCTTATCTTTTTTCAGTGGTTGTGCTTTGTCTTCCCTGCAAATACAGTGTTGTGAAAAAGTAATTGCCCCTTCCTGATGTCTTCTATTTTGCATATCCTTTACACTTAAATGTTCCAGGTCATCAAACCAATTTTAATATTAGACAGATATAACCCACAAAACATAAAAAGCATTTATTGAAAATTTATTGAAAACCTATATCACCCCTGTGAAAAAGTAATTGCCCCCCTAAACCTAATAACTGTTTGGGCCTCGCTTGGCAGCAATAACTGCAGTTAAACATTTGCCATAGCTTATGATCAGTCTTTTATATCACTGTGGAGGAATGCTAACCCACTCTTTTCTGCAGAACAGTTTGAATTTGTCCACATTAGATAATTTTTGAGCAAGAACTGCCCTTTTAAGGTCTTGCCACAGCATCTCAATTAGATTCACGTCTGGACTTTGTCTTAATTTTGTTCTTTGCTTTCATTGTCATGCTACAGAACACACTTGTGTTGAGCTTTAGGTCATGAACTGATGGGTGGATGTTCTCCAGGAGGATTTTCTGATAGAGAGCACAATTCATGGCTCCATCAGCTATGACAAGTCGTCCAGATCCTGTAGAGGTTAAGCAATCCCAAACCATCCGCTCCCACCGCCATGTTTCACTGCTGGTATGATGTTCTTCTTGTGGAATACAGTATTAGCTTTATGCCAGATGTAATGGGACCTTCAAGTTCCTCATCAGTCCATAGGATGTATCCCAAAAATCTTTGGGCTCATCCAGATACTTTGTGGTAAATGCCAGACGAGCCTTTATGTTCTCTTTCGTCAGGAGTGGTTTGCACATGGTGACTCTTCCATGGATTCCATTTTTGCCCAATTTCTTCCTTATTGTGGAATCATGTAGACTGATCTCAACTGAGGCCAGTGAGGTCTGTAGTTCTTCTGATGTTCACCTGGGTTCCTTAGTGACCTCCTGGATGCGCTCATGGAGAAATGTTGGTAGGCTGGCCACTCCTGAGAAGCTTCCTCACTGTTCCTTGTTTCTCCATTTACAGATAATGACTCTCACTGGGGTTCACCAGTTGTCCTGGGGTCTTAGCAATAATTTTGTAACCTTTTCCAGATAAATGTCAATGACTTTGTTTCTCATCTGTTCTTGAATCTCTTCCGAACGTGGCATCATGTATTGCTTTTTCAGACCCTTTAGCTACTTAACAATATGCCAGACAGGTTCTATTTAAGTGAATGTTTAGATTCAGTAAGTCTGGCAGTAATCATACATGGATGTGGCAGGTGAAACTGAACCCAGTTGCCAAATGAATTTGGTCGTTTGGTAGATTGGTAGCTAAGGGACAATTACATTTTCCATCGAACAAGGTGTGGCTGGACAGTATTTTTCCGTCAAAAAATATAGCTATCATTTAAATATTGCATTTTGTGTTTTCTTGGGTTATTTTTGTCTTAAAATTAGTTTGATGAGTTGTAACATTTAAGTGTGACAAATATGCAAAAATAGAAGCTATCTGTAGGGGGGCAAATACTTTTTTACAGTACAGTATCTCAGGTTCCAGAGTTGCACTCTCTTTAAACGCTTGCCCAGTGTTTTTGCTTGTTGCTTTGCAAATGCTCAACTTTTCTCTTTTTGCTCTCCTCTCACCTGTACAAGTCAAGGCAGCTGGTTACTCGCCAACTGTTCTGGAAGGTTTGCACAATGAAAAGCGAGTTTTTCTTCCCCGTTATCATGTAATCGCTTGCTTGTCAAGCTTCTCTATAATATATAATATAATATATTTTATTACAATAGTATAATATTATGGAAGGTCCACAGTTTAATATGATAGCTGTCCTGAAATTACTTGTCACACATAACACTGATTGAAATGAATACATTTAGGATTGCAAAATAAATCAGAAATGTTACTTTTGTTTATAAATGTGTTTCAACCAGAGGACACTCCCCCTTTCCAGGTAGGTTGTTGTTACTGTGTGTGTGTGTGTGTGTGTGTGTGTGTATACCATTCAGTATCATTACCATTCAGAACTCCTTTCACAATCACAGGTAGGTGTGTGTTTTTTTTCAACCAGGTGATGTCATCCCAACAGATTGCAGGGTCTATTGCTTTTGCAACATAAACAGCCAAACCACTGTCATTGCCATAGTTTTCCTCAGAGAAAGCCAGGGAGGCAGTTGAGAAGTTAGACAAGCTATAGACACACACCACACATGTACATAAAGCACAAAGACAACACAGACAGAGAGAAAAATTAAGAATGAGAGATCTCTGGTCTCTGTGGTAGAATTTTTAAAATGATACATTTTCCTCTATTGTTGTGCTTGGTTACTACCTCAAGTGTGGGGGCATTTTAAAGCGGTTGCGCATGTCATCCAATCTCTTTCCCAGGTATGGTGTATCCACGGTAACAAAGATAGCCTTATAGCCCGCCTTCTCTGCCCGGCGCACCAATGATAGTGTAAGCTCTCTGTCTTTATAGATGTAAAGCTGCAACCAGAGGACACTCCCACTTTCTGGGGAGGCTGTTGTTGCTGACATCACTTCCTCAATGGTGGAGGTGGCCCAGGAGCTCAGCATCATCCCTGTTCCCACTGCTTTGCATGCTGGGAAGACACATACTGTTATTTGTAATACTGGAAAGCAATGACAATAGACGGCTTATGAACATATTCCGCCAGAACCTTGTTGAATCGTTAACATGGACTCCCAGAGTCTTTTTAATAACTGAATATGACGTCAAATCAATGAAAAACGATCTGCTATGCTGCTGCTGCATGAATCCATATTGACTTCTGCTGTTCAGACTGTGTAAAGCGTTGTGAAAAGATAAAATCAGTTTTGGAAAAGGATTGGTACTGGCTGGTGAAAATGCAATTAATTTTCACCTGAAGAACTTGTGAGCTTGTGCAAATCTGTTCATGGTTCTATGTTGGTTAAGTACATAACAAAGCTGTCTATTAATAGAAAGCTTTGGGTCAGTCCCTATTTCTGGAATGGTTTTGTCTAAAAATTGAAGCTGATTGAAGGGATGCATCTTTCTGTTTTTACAAGACGGTATTTTTTTACTGTTGGTTTCATTCTATATTATTCTTTATCCACAAGTTTCATCCTGTATTCCCAAATTCACATGTTGTGTGTGTTTGTGTGCATACCTCTTGCTGTAGCGGTCTCTCCCTCAGGATGAGCCATCCTTTGCATTGCTGTGGCTCCAACACAGACAGGCATGCTGAGCTTTTGGCCCAGCACAGAGACAGACAGATCCACTGTGGACACATCCCTCAGCACTCGAGGAACAAGATACCACCTACACACACATGCATCCACAATTATTTTTATTAGGTGATCCAGAGATGTGTATCTGCCGTTTCAAATCAACACTGCACATGTAAATGGGAAACATACAAATGTTTCTCTCTTTCTTAATTTTGTTGAAAATATATTGTTTTCATTTTACCAGTATTAGATAGGAGCAGCAGAGACAGACAGGAAATGTAGGAATATAGTGAAGAGGAATGACATACAGTAAAGTTTCAGGGCTCTGGGTGCCACTGGATTGTGTTTTGCAGAAGCTGGACAGAGGAGCTACACAAGGGCCAGATGTGCGTTGCCTACAAAAACGTCCCTTATTCTGCTCCCTCCTCGTGCTTTCCTTTGTTTTTTTTTGTTGTCGTTGTTTTTGTCGTGGCCACCATGTCATTGTTGTCTCTCTGCTTGCTGTAGGGCTCTAATAAATGAGAGCTCACCCATGTTGTAGTTGATCCAGTTTAAACTTTTGTAGTGTTGCAAGAGTAGATAGTTTTAGAGAGCTGTGTATGTATGTGTGTGCGAAGGAAGTGGGAACAGCAGAGAACAAACAGTGTGTATGTTAGCAGCTGCCTGACAGACAGTTTAACAACTAATGTGCAGTGCAGATTAATGTTTTGTCCTATCAAAAATAAAGGCTGTAGCTTTTCAAGACCAAGAAGGAGTCCATACTTTGTATACCCAACTGCTGGAGAGTGTGAAGGGGTTGAGAGAGGATGGTTCTCCCTGCTCCTGGATTGTGGTCCGGAGGACAGAGCCTTAAAAGGCTTAGCCTGGTGATCACAATCGACCCGTCCACGTTAAACACAACCACATTGGTGAGCAGACAAACAGTGAAATGAACTGCAAAAATGAGCCAAAGTTTACCTAGCCAAGAAGCAAAGCTAAAATGGAAACCGCTAACCATAGCCCATCATGAAGTGGTGGGAGTGGCCAGTCACTTCCCCAGCACAGCACATCTGGGAAAGTGACTGGCCACTCCCACCAGTTCATGATCCTAACTGAAGTGAATGAAAGGAAAGTGAAAATAGAAACTGACCAAGTCACTAAAAGAAACAAGAGACATGAACTTTTATATCCTTTTGTCAATGAACAAGAGCTAGCTAAAGTGAGGCAAGGAGGGACTGAAACACCACATGAGCCCACTTAGCCCAAGTTATGAAGCACAAACCTGTTTCTAGCTGTTAATGAGAACAGTGACTGCTTTCAAGATGGCATGACTGACACACAAAGCCAAGACCTACGTTTTCATATGCACAATCACCAAAAGTTCCCCAGCCATTAAAACTGCATGCCACCAGCTGCTACCATTGCAACACCCCATCCAAACCCCTTTACATTTGTCCACCAGTGGAGATTCATCCAGAGCACACCAGTCTCCTCCTACAGCTTATGCTCCATATGCCCTGGGGTGTATGCATCTCTCTGTAACGCAACAAGTTTCATTACCAGTGGACATTTACCAAAAATGGCACATAATCAGACTGTAAGGTTAAAGGGCCCCTTCTGCAAACAGCCCTGGCTGGGTGGCTGCCAGTCTCACTGTGTACATGACCAGCCTTAGCCTGAGAGTGAGGAGGGCTATGATCACAAGGAGAGAGTCTACATCTTACTGGTCAGTATGATGGTACCACACCCTGGAAAGAGCTCCTACATAGCATTGAGAGCTGTGCGAATTATAGAATTACTGACACAACTTCAGTTGGTACGGAAAGTCTTTTGCTTGGGAACAGGTTTCCATCCAAGTTGGCATGCCAGGTGTGTTTTAACAGTCAGTTAGGTTGTTGTCAGTAGGCAATATGCACTGTTGGAATGTAACAAAGTACATTTAAGTTGACTTTTTAGACTTTTTAGACATGTTTTTAAAGATATATATGATACACTGCTTCTTTTTCGTAGTAGCAAGGCTAGTGCTAACACTTTCTTCTAGGCATAGGACAAATTCTTTTGATGTGTCCAGTGCATTTGGTTCCCTCAGTTTTGTGAATGAGACCAAGATATGTTTTCTTTTCACTCTTTAAGTTAGTGGCTGAGAGTAGAGGCTGGTCTAATGATGAGCATACATTGCTACTTGAAAGCATTTTTACAGGTAAGGCACAGGAAGCAACAGTAAAATCTACATGTCAGTCAAAGCTGCAGTGTTTCAGTGCCAAAGGCATATGAACAGAGGTTTAGATCTTAGCAGAAATCTGGTTGGCAGATGCACAGGGAAAAATCTTGTTGAGGCTACATTCCTCCCTGTACTTGACTAGAGGAGATCTGCTGTATATGCATGCCCCTGCCCAATGCTTGCATTGCCTGGACGCTGTGCACCATGGCGCTTTGAGGTTCGTCACAGGCTGACAGGCTTTCACTCACCACTGCACCCCATATGCCAGAGTTCAGCGGCCCTCCCTGACCATACGTAGACTCACACATTGGTATCATTTTATTTAGAAATCCATCCTTGGTCTGCTCCCCTCTTACTTTTGTGGGTATATGTTACTTAAAACCAGTAATTATTGTCTGCGCTTGAATGACATCCTTTTATTGACTGTCCCTAAGGGTTGCGCTGATCTTGCCAAACAGCCTGGATCACTTACAGACTGAACTACAACTACGAGAGCTGATCCCGATTAGGGCTTTTAAAAATGTGGTGAAGGGTATCGAGGCAAATTCCATTGGAATATGTTAATGCTTTCCGTCTTAGCCAATTAGGATTCCTTCTGTTTAGGCCTTCCTTTGTGAGTTGTTACTGTATGTTTTACGATGTATGTGTTTTTAAACGTTTGATGTATGTAACTGTAACTTGGTGCTGCTGCCCTCTTGGCCAGGGCTCCCTTGAAAAAGAGATCTTGCAATCTCAATGAGACTCACCTGTTTAAATAAAGGTTAAATAAAAAAATAAAAATAAAGATAAAAATGAAAATAAATACCTTGGAATTACAGTCCTGTGAAGCAGAGGAAAGAGTGCAGCCGCAGGCTGGTAAAAACTGTGTTAGCCGTAGATGCAGGCAAGCATCCGACTGACAACTCTTCTATACTTCATGAGGATAATGTGGTGGTTATGCCTGATAAGACCCTGTTGCAAGGTTGCTCAAAGAACACTGAGAAATTGTGTCACTTATAGTCTTAGGTTAGACATTTTTTCCAGGGAGCAGTGCACTGATCTGTCTGCTCTTTTTTAATGATTACCCGTGCCCATTCAATGATTACCATAACCCCTAAACCTTCAACTCACTACATTGTCCAAACTGCGGATTGATGCAATGTTTCTTTTTTTTCTTGCAGTCAAACTGCTTGACATTCTCCACATTAAAGGTCCAAACAACATTGAGACTGAAGCTTTTTCAGAGCACCTGGTTTGTGAGATTATGCTTACTGCTCCATGTGTACATTGTCTGGTCTCATGGCTGTTTCTTCTCCACTACTCTTAAAGCATTTCTCCAGGCATTGGTGGTTGCTGTGTGCAGGATGGAGATTGGTGGGCTTATTGGGGGGATTACACCAGGATTGGTGAGTATGATGACATGGACAAACTGGTTGTAGCAGAAGCAGTTGACTAAAATAAATTGTAGGTATAGTTAAACAGATGTCTAAGCGAGGGTTGGGAAAGCTGATGACTATTCACAGCATTATGATACAATAAATGGTGTCCACATCGGCAGTTCGAGGTGTCAGAAAAGTTTCAGGACATGTGTCACAAAAAAATATTTCAGATCTAAACTACAAACTACAAGTTTTCCCCTTTGAAGTAAACACACTTCCCAGCGTTCTCTGCCACACCGCCATGCACTCCTGGAAGGATTCTTCCGGGATCCTCTGCAAATCTGTCGTCACAGCCATCTTGATGTCGTCCATGTCTTCTAAATGGGTCCCCTTGATGACCCCCTTGAGTTTTGGGAAGAGGAAAAAAAATCACACGGAGCCAGGTGGGGTGAGGAGGGAGGTTGCTCCAGCACGGTGATGTTCTTCTCAGCCAGGAACTGTCGGATGCTCAGGGCATTGTGAGCAGGCGCGTTGTCATGGTGAAGCAGCCGTGACTTGTCCTGCCACAACTTGTTGCCCCTTTTTTTTTTTTTGAGGCAGATGTGTGCACACTCCATGTGAAACGTCCACGTTATATTGTTTGATGCACATTTTCCTTTGTTTTTGGTAAAATGTTTATTTGTAGCGTTGTTGCGTCTTGGGCTGGCTGTGACACTTCCCTTTCACTGACATGTTTTTTTTTTGTTAAGATATTTTTTAAAAAAGAAGTTTGATTAAAGGTTTAAATCAAGCATTTTACTCACCATGTCCTCACAGTAAGACAAATTTAATATTCTGTTTAACTTTTATACAATAATTGATACATTTTTAATATGAACTTAAAGCTTTATTGACATATGTGTGTTACGGACCATTTAAATATTTTTTTTTGGTTTCTTTTCTTTTCTTTCTTTCTTTCTTTTTTTTTTTTTTTTTTTACCAACTGTGATATGAATACAACGGATGTTTGCAGAATTACAATATCTTCTCTTTTTGAATATTTGTCACACCTAAAAGTTTCAGATCATCAGACTAATTTTAATGTATGACAACGATAACCCAAGACTACTCAAGATGCAGTTTTTAAATCATGATTTCATTTAAAAAAGGAAAAATGTTGTCCAGTCCCACCTTGCTTGATGTGAAAAAGCAATTGCCCCCTTAGCAACCAATCTACCAAATGACCAAATTTAATTAGCAATTGATTTCAATTTCACTCACAAGTTAGCCCCAGGACTCTTGGGATAACATCCTGTGGACTGTTGAGTAGAACCTTTTTGGAGACATGGGTCCCGTTACATCTGGCATAAAGCTAATACTGCATTCCACAAGAACATCATACCAGCAATGAAACATGGCGGTGGGAGTGGATGATTTGGGGCTGCTTTGCCTCTACAGGATCTGGACGACTTGTCATTACTGATGGAGCCATGAATTGTGCTCTCTATCGGAAAATCCTCCTGGAGAATATCCACCCATCAGTTCATGACCTAAAGCGCAACACAAATGTGTTCTGCAGCATGACAATGATCAAAAGCACACAAGCAAGTCCACCTCTGAATGGCTCAAAAAGAACAAAATTAAGGGCTTGGAGTGGCAGTGTCAGAGCCAGGGCTTGAATCCAACTGAGATGCTGTGGCAAGACCTTAAAAAAGCAGTTCATGCTCAAAAACCATCGGATATGGCTGAATTAAAGCTATTCTGCAGAGAAGAGTGGGCCCATTTTCCTCCATGGTGATGTCATAGACTGATCATAAGCTATGGCAAATATTTAACTGCAGTTATTGCTGCCAAGGGAGGCCCAACCAGTTATTAGATTTAGGGGAGCAATTACTCTTCCACAGGAGTGATATAGGTTTTCAATAAATCTCCAATAAATTATCATTTAAAAACTGCATTGTGTTATGGGTTACCTCTGTCTAATATGAAACACAGATAAATATTAGTTTGATGTAAGGCATTTCAGCGAGACAAGCTAAGATGAAGTTGTCTGTTCACACATATACAGCAGAAAAACAAGGAAACACATAAACTGTTTGAAATAAAGGTATTCTGCATCCTGAACAAACTCTACCACCGTGTTTTCTTTGTCACACTAACATCTGCTGTCATTTCAGTTGTTTGGCTTCATGCTCTAACACTGTGTCCAAAAGAGCCTCTGTGTGTGTCTTTGTGCATGTTTTACCTGTTAAAGGCAGCCACATTGTCAGCCAGAGTTTTTTGCTCATCAGCTCCTGAGCGGTAGTAGTCATACACAGCTTTAGGAAGCACTTTCCTGGCTTGTTCCTCAAAGTCCGACACACACACGCGCTGTCCTGCCATCGCTGCCCACTTAACCACCAACACACTGAGGCAACTTGCTGTCCGTCACTGACACACAGTGCAGGATGAGCTATAATAAGCAGAGCTGCTGTAATCATTAACCTGCTGGAGGCTTCAGGAGCCACGAGCCTCTTCCTCGTCACCATGACTTCGATGGGAGTTTTTGGTTTGCCCTTCTCAGTTTACACAAGATAAAGTCTGCGCTTAGGTTCTGGGCCTTTGTATCCTGTCTGTTTATATTATTTCTGTGGTATGAGATAGGGGTGGCTGCTTGTGAACTTTGATTCCTCTTGTTGATGTGTTTTAAAAATGCATATTTAAGACAACAGCTAACTGCTCACATGCAGTGGAAAGTGCTGTAATGTTTAAATCATGATAAGAAAGACCACACCAGAGTCAAAGCTATGAAGCAGCAGCAAACACTGATTACTTCCTGTCCTTGTTTCTGTTCAATTCTGAGAAAAAGAATTCCAACTTGCACATGCTGTTTCACAGTAGGTCTCCATGTGATGCAGCAGTTTGTACCTTTATCTGATCCTAATTTATGCTGACCTAAATGACAATGTTTGTCAGCTCAATACATTCAAGAGCATTCCTTTTTATATAGACCTTTTCAGAAGAAGACAAACAGCTGCCTTATTTTCTAGGACAGTGTTTCTCAATGGTTCTTCAATGGTCCCTTGACAGCTCAGCAGAGTTAAGCATCCCTAGATCTGTAGCATCAAACTGATCAAAAAATTAGAACTGTCAAAGAAAACACTTAGGACTTCTTAGTTCCATCTTTATTTGGCATCCAACAAAATCCAATAAAAGCTTTAAGAAATATCATGTTTCACCATCACCAAAAACTGAATTTCTCCTAATAAAAATGTAAAACTAGAAAGTCAAGATTCATAAAATGCAAACATTAGGGCTGGGGAGTAAATGCGTATGATGCAAGCAACACGTTCTAACGGGCAAGTCAAAAAAGGCAGAGATCTACTCCTAAAGATAGTTACAAAGCACACAGACAAAAGAGCCACACTGAAGAAAAACAATTAAACAGAGGTTTTCCCAAGTCTAAGTAACTTCAACTGTGTTCATTCTAAGCTGACAAATGAGTCATCCAAAACTGTTTCAAACGACTGGATGTTTCAGTTTTATCCACAAAGCACAAGGAACCTTCCTAAGAAAACATTTCCACTTTATGATCTTCTTTCCCAGTGAAATATGACAACACCTCAGAGACATGTGAATGTCTTTACTGTCCATTAATCAAAGCAGTTTGATTATTCTTTCCCATTTTCATTTTAGGTCTGGGGTTGATGTCCACGTAAAATTAAGAATCCTATTGAACCTTTGATTTCATCATTCCTGCCAACCGTGTCATCCACTGGCCTATCAGAATCACAACGCCATTAAGGAAAAGATTAGACAAAAACAGATGTTGCCATGTAAATGGCCCATCCATCTGAGCTATAGCCCTGGTAAAGTCCCACCCAGTGCTGTGTGCTGCAGAGGGACACAGCTCACTTCCTGCTTCATCCTGCCCGTAGGTGGAGTTTGATGGGCATAACAGGATGCAGTGCTGTTTATGGGTACAACTTGATAGTGAGCTATGCAGGTGAGGGGGGAAGCTACTTCCAAGTTTAGAGTGAAGAGGCCTTTGCCCTCCTTCCCCCCTCCCCCTTCTGATGCTGCTTTGCTCACTCAAACCCCAAAAAGCAAGGCGGGTCTGCAGGCCCACTAAGCGTTGTGTTAGCCCGATCGCCGATGGTTGGGGGAGTGTGGTTGCAGCGATGCTACGAGGTCGCTGCCCCAGTTTGGGTGCCCAGGAGTTTGGGAGGGCGGCGTAAGCATCCGCTTCCCATTTCCTCCCCCTAGTGTGGCCCGCTGCTGCTGTTCCCACACCTTAGTCCACTGGACTCTGGTGGATCTCCAAGCCTTCGCTGGACCAAAGACATGAAGCAGCATGGCATTCACACCCAGGCAGTCCAGCCCTCATACAGCTGGGCCAGGTTGTCCATGTTGGTAGCCTCCTTGATAACGAAGTCCACCTGCAACAAAACAACAGTCCATGAGCTCGGAAATCAGTCTTTACAAACTGTCTTACTTTCTTCTTATTCAGAGGCCAAAGTTCAACCTTCTTATTATGACAACATATAAATGAACTCGAAATCTGATCTTTTCTTTACTGCACTCTGGATTCTTTCAGTTGAGACTTATTCCAGTGCAACTGTCATTGCAACAGAGAAGACAAACCACAGCTATATTAATAGAAGCGAGTGGATATTTCTGCACACTGCTCTACTACGAGAGGAGTAAAAATTACAAATGTGTGTTGGAGAGATGGATGCTTTTACAACTTGTCAACATTGGGATTAAAAAAAATAAAAAATCTCAAACCTGTGGAAATTGACTCTCAGATTAAGATCAGATGACCTATCAGGTAAGACTTGGTATTAAGTGTTGTGTTCAATGTTCAAAAGGATTCTGAGTAAAATCGGGGGCAAGGAAAACTTGATCCAGTGCATTTATCATTTTTGTTATTAAATTAACACTTCATATAATTCAGTTTGTTGAAAATCTCCCTGCTTCTCTTTTGGACAGTTACAGTGTCAATAGGGGTGTGCTACAAATCTTAATCACAATTGAGTTCATGAAAAAAAATGCTAAAGCCAAGAGAATTTCTACCCACAGCTATGAAAATTCTACTTATGTGATTTGGAAAGCAAAAGTGCATCGTAGACAGACACAGACACATGAGACGCATCTTCCATCAATGAGATAATATGTGCAACACAATGTTCTTGTTACTTTCTGCAGTACCGTTAGCGGAACTGTTCCGTTGGAGCTTATCAATCCTCTGCTGTTAGGGTTATAATTTCACCCCAGGGCGACTTTAAAAACTGAGCCGGCAACTCATCCCGAGTCCCCATCCTGTATCAGGAAGAAAACTCTCTCTGCATCTGTGATTGACAGCATCGAGTAAAACTGACTGCATGCCAGCTGCCACAGACGTTAATTAGTGTGGGAAACCAGGGGATATATTTATCATCAATGTGTACGCACAGATGTGTGCGTAGTGAGTGCGTACAATCACTCCCACAACAAGTATGGAATTTATCAACTTGTACTTATACGCAGGAATGTGCAAAAATATAAGCACAGCTCTGACCATGCTTACGCACATAATCTAGTGGTAGAATAGTGAAACTACAAATAGAAAGCATTCAGGGATTTTGACCACCGGCACATTCCAGCATGTGGTTGAAGACATATGCGGCATTTCCCAGCCATCAGTGAGCAGGATCATGCCGGCAGTGTTGGATGCCACAACTCCCCTGGCCCCAGCCTACATCCAGCTCCCTTACAGCCATCACCAACAAGCCGAAATCAAACAGGGACTTCACCCCATCGCTGGATTCGAATAGCCAAATAGCCGACTATTCGTTCGCTATGCTGGAATCAGGATATCAATTTTGATTTCAGAATCTCCGACATTTGTCACTATCTATCGTTGTTGCCCGGTGACCTGGAGAAACGCATGACTCATTTATTGAGCATCTCCAAGCAGGAGCTGTTGAAGATGGCTGGCTTATTGGTGTTACAAAGTGCAGAAATGTTTTTTAAGCATTAGAAAAAAATAAGCAATGACAACACAAAAAATATGTAAAGAACAGTAAGTATATATTAAATTCACAAGTGCATTTTTTATTGCTGGAAAAAAATTGCTGTGCGTTACCTGCTCTGTGACGCTCATCCTCCTGTTGGGATCGATGTCTCTGCCCTCAAGCTTGGCTTTCACTCTCTTCCACACACTGACTGCGTATGAGTTTCTCTCCTGGACAGCTACATCACAAGCAGCAGATTCAGAAGAGTGCAGTTGGATTTTAATGTAATCATTCATACTGCTCCTCATTCACTTGTAAATCTAAAATCCAATTCTAACAACTCTTTACTCTCCAACCATTTCTGACCTTACAAATCTGCTTAGCTGGGGAGTTGAACAGGTTTCTAACCATAGAGCATTGTGATGAGAGTGAAGAACAGTACCTCGTCCTGTTTTGGGGTCTCGTACAGCCCTCTTGGGGCTGGGGTTGAAACCTTTGCTGTTCATCTGCAGAGTGCTGGGTGGGGTATCAGTGGGGGTTCCCAGGTTACGTGGCAGAGCCTTGCGTGCATTCTGGGACATTGAATCTGGCTGGGTCTTCACTCCACTGCATCTAACAGCTGAATTCAAACCACATATAACTTGGTACAAGTTTACACAGGTTGTAGTAACAATAAGGTCTGTGTTTGCAGTGGTAGATGTCATTCATTGGTCAAATGTCAAGAAGATCCTGACCATCACAAAATACTTGTATGTAGTCCCTAGAGAGTCACTAAGGTGTCAGAGGAATACATTTTCCTGGTAGTCCATACCTGCTGCAAAGCTTGTCTGTGCTGCAGAAACAGGACTGGCACATTCACCATCTCTCTCTGTCACCAGTGGGGAGGCAAAGTCGACCAGGCCATTATAGACACTGTTGTAATGCACACACATACAGAAAAATGAGAGATTTATACAGGAATATCAAAAGTGAATGAATGAGAGAAAATGGGTAAATGAGTGTGAGTACCTCTGGCACTGGGAGTGCAATTCCTTCAGCGTAGCAGGAATCTCCTCCAGTAGTTCAAGTTGCTCCTGGTTGCGATTCTGCCCACTGGCCTGGACCACAGTGAACAAGACTAACTGGATGTTGTCTTGCCAAGCTTTGTACTCCAACAAGAAGTGACGCACACTACCCTCATATGCCACCTCTTCACCATCTGCCAATGCTGCCTCCTCATCCTGTATGACAAAATTAACAAAGGACTAGTGGGTACCAGCTAAAACTAATATGTCGTGTAACTGTATAAAAAAAAAAAGCCATGTACTGTCACACACAGCTATGTGAAACTGACTCTGGAATTATTTAGACCTTTTTACTTTTTTCACACTTTACATTTTTTATTTAAAGTTGATTCAATCTGTTTTTTGTCCAGTTTTTCCAAATTACTAACAAATAATGTTTATCAATGATAAAGGAAAAAAAAAACTTGACACTTTTTTCGTGAACAATTGTTGGACTCAAGTGTACCTTAGCCATAGTTCTCAGAAGATTCTTGACATCAGCCAGCTGGCGGTTGTGGTTAGACAGGATGGTTTTAATGGAGTCAACCAGCAGCTGCAGTGTCTCTCCACAGGACTCCAGCTGCTGTTCCCGCTCCTCCTGAGTCCTCTGCTCAATGCTCAGCTCCTCCTTCAGCTGCCTCTGGGCATAACTCAGCCAATCAGGACTGCCTATGGCCAGGTCTGACACTGGACTCTGTAGTAACAAACAAAGAGCTTAAAGTTGGCTTCTGCGGTTTTTGACAGACGACACCAAATCCAAAACCTTGATCAAATGGAACATCTGCATTAGTCCTGTGTCTACAAAGTGACCTTTTACTGCCCTCATGGAAATAACAGGATGTCCCAGCACTTTCAATAGAAGAAAGAACTGAACGGGAAATTAAGGAACTCTAACATCACTGGAGTGATGTACCTAAAATCTGGACTCAATAATCCTGGTCATTAGGACCAGCATTGAATAGAAAACCTCAAATCTACAGTAAGTGTTTGTGGAGGATTCACACACAAGACTCCAACATCTCCCTTCTCTCTGTCACTGCCATAGAAGACATAAAGAGAGATATTATCCTCAGCATGTATAATTCTACAGCCTTATTTTTCTTGTTGTTGAATGTAAATGCTTGTATTCTTCGTTATACTAAAAGTTTACGATAATGTATCATGAAAATTCACAATCCATATGCCTGCTTAAACCTATTCTTATTATATCAGAAACTGTGCGAGATAAACATATTGTGTTTAATACTATAATCATCAGTTCAAAGGGATTTCAGATCTGCAATCTACACGTTTAAGAAATTTACTCAAAGTAAGTTTCTAAAGGTATCTGGTCTCTGACCTCTCATGGACAGTGAAGATTAACACCCAAACACACCCATGATTTGTAAAACTTTCTGTATAACACAAAGTCACGGGGATTTAACAGGGGATTCTACTATGATGTGTTCTACTTTGATGGGGGCTTTTCTTTCTTAAGTATCGGGCTTCTTATGGAACTTATTTACTGCAATACTGCAAATGTCTTCTTTGTTCAATGACACTATACAAAAGTGCATAGTTTCTGCATTACTGAATCAGCATATCCAGAAGATCTCCACTGACACAACCTGCTGTGGCCCTCTCTGTCCCTCCTGGTTCTGAGGTTGCACACTGATCCTGCAGCTTCATTTGAAGGCTATTAGACAATTGCTTTCTGTCTGCTAAATGGGTCAATTTGGCTTCTCAATTCTAAACTGTTTCTAGATTAATCATCGCTCTACCAATTGGTTCCAGTGATGTTAATTATTCAAATTATTTAGTGATTACTTAACTGCATGCATTCATTCATTCATTTATTCATTGTTTGGGAACTAGAGGTCAATAAAATCAGAGTTCATGACTTCTGATTATAGACTGAATAAAATATTACATTTGATCAATTTTGTGAATATTCAATGTGAAATATGCCTGATAAAGGTTTATCAGATGGCCTGATTCAAAAGATCTGAGTGTAAATTTAATCTTAAAATGTAGTTATGCTACATGCACATAAATGTACAAGAACATTTGTAAATCAATACACATTCCTGCCAGCGGTTGTGATACCTTTAAAATATAGATGCTGATGTTTTCAATGAACCTTGAGCCTTATATGGCTAAAGATAATTTTACTTGAGTTTTTTTTCTTTTTTTCACTACCATTTCAGGAGTTACTGCAGGAAGCAGACCATGAAGTGCTGAAATTAATGGATAGTTGGGGACGAAGAACTACACACGTGGACAAAAATGTTGGTAGCCCTCGGTTAATGGAAGAAAAATCCACGATGGTCACAGAAATAACTTGAATCTGACAAAAGTAATAATAAATAAAAATTCTATGAAAATTAACCAATGAAAATCAGACATTGCTTTTAAACCGTGGTTCAACAGAATTATTAAAAAAAAAAAAAAAACATCATAAAAAAACCTCATGAAACATGCCTGGACAAAAATGATGGTACCCTTAACTAAATATTTTGTGCCACAACCTTTTGAGGCAATCACTGCAATCAAATGATTTGCTGCTCCAGTTGTCTCAGGTTTGAAGGGTGCCTTCTCCAGATGGCATGTTTCAGCTCCTTCCACAGATGTTCAATAGGATTTCGATCAGGGCTCATAGAAGGCCACTTCAGAATAGTCCAGTGTTTTCCTCTTAGCCATTCTTGGGTGTTCTTAGCTGTATGTTTTTCGTCATTACCCTGTTGCAAGACCCATGACCTGCGACTGAGACCAAGCTTTCTGACACTGGGCAGCACATTTCTCTCTAGAATACCTTGATAGTCTTGAGATTTCATTGGACCGTGCACAGACTCAAGCTACCCTGTGCCAGATGCAGCAAAGTAGCCCCAGAACATAACAGAGCCTCCTCCATGTTTCACAGTAGGGACAGTGTTCTTTTCTTGATACACTAAATTTTTGCATCTGTGAACATAGAGCTGATGTGTCTTGCCAAAAGGTTCCAGTTTTGTCTTGTCTGTCCATAGGACATTCTCCCAGAAGCTTTGTGGCTTGTCAACATGCAGTTTGGCAAATTCCAGTCTGGCTTTTTTATGATTTGTTTTCAACAATGGTGTCCTCTTTGGTCGTCTCCCATGAAGTCCACTTTGGCTCAAACAACGACCGATGGTGCGATCTGACACTGATGTGCCTTGACCTTGGAGTTCACCTTTAATGTCTTTACAGGTTGTTCTGGTCTCTTTTGGTACCATTCGTATTATCCTTCTCTTCGATTTGTCATCAATTTTCCTCCTGCGGCCACGTCCAGGGAGGTTGGCTACAGTCCCATGGATCTTAAATTTCGGAATAATATGTGCAACTGTAGTCACATTAACATCAAGCTGCTTGGAGATGGTCTTACAGCCTTTACCTTTAACATGCTTGTCTATTATTTTCTTTCTAATCTCCTGAGACAACTCTCTCCTTCGCTTCCTCTGGTCCATGTTTAGTGTGGTACACACCATGTCACCAAACAGCACAGTGACTATTTGTAACCGTATAAATAGGCCGACTGTTTGATTACAAATTTGTAGACACCTGTGATGCTAATTAGAGGACACACCTTGATTGAACATGTCCTTATGGTCACATTATTTTCAGTCTTTTCTAGGGGTACCATCATTTTTGTCCAGGCCTGTTTGAGTTTATTTTTTAAAATAATTCTGTTCAACCACAGTTCAAAAGCAATGCCTGATTTTCACTGGTTAATTTTCATAGAATTTTTATTTATTACTACTTTTGTCAGATTCTAGTTATTTCTGTGACCATTGTGGGTTTTTCTTTCATTAACCGAGGGGTACCAACAATTTTGTCCATGTGTGTAATAACTTAAAAATGTGTTACAAAGCCTTTGACACAGTTGCAGAAAAGTAGTGTCTAATATTTCTAATAGAAATACAGACTCTGTGGACAAGTCACAGATTAAACCCACCAATCTGTGCAGTAGTTGGACCTCCAGGGGAGACACTGTGCTGCTGAACTGGGCAGCATATGAACAAGTTTGTTGGCAGCGCTTCAGCAGTTCAAACAGTGCTGCATCCATGTTGAGAGCTTCAGGGGATCGGGTCCGAAGGCTTTCGAAATTGAGGATAGTGGAGCACAAGAAGGTGACCTAGAAAAATACAGCAATAAAATGTTCTTCAGCATTAGTCATCTCTCATCAAATGGTGTAGATGAAATGGAATGATGCTACTTAAATTGTACAAGGGGTCACTACAACATCAGCATGGCAGCAGTGTTACCTGGCTGGTGCGCTGGTTGTCTCTGGCCACCATTGCACGTCTCTCCCTGATTGTCATTTCAAAATCCTGCAGGACAGGTGCCAGTGCTGGGTTGGCTCCACCAGCCCACTTTAGACGCTGTTCAATGCTAGCCTCCAGTGACGCCAGCTTCTCCTGTGGACACCAGCAGTCAAACAACACAGGATAGGGATTTAATTTGAATCTGGAGTTTTTCAGTCACATCAAAACTTCTGTATACTTATAATATAAAATAATATATCAGAATATATATATATAACTTATAATACCAACAATTGAGGTAAGCCTTATTTATACAGTTAATTTTCAAAGATGTCAAGATTTCTTTTGCAAAAGAACACAGATGACATGTCCAACATTCAAACTGTTTCCATTGGATGTGTGTAACTTGTGACACCAGCAAGTCAACATCTGGGATACGTTCTCCTTTGAAGTGACACCGAATTTCAATGGCTCTTGAAGACGATAAAATGGTCAATAGCCAATCAAAACTGGCAACTTGTATCACATATGGTGTGACACTGCAATGAATCTAAATGCACAATATGGGGGATAAAGCAGCAAGAAAACTGATTTTGACATGCTTGTAGCTGGTTTCTTGTTTCTTTCTTCCGTGTAAACAGCTTACTACTTTTTAAAATTGCGATGAGAGATTAAGCAATAATTTTCTTTTATTTCATCATACATGCAGTCCAAACAGGGTGGTCCAAAATCACGAGGGACCAGAAAGGATGGTTTACAAGGTGCACGACTGACCTGAATGGCAATGATGGCTCCCTCATCCTGACTGAGCTTATACAGCTTCTTCTTCATGTTGCTGAGGATCACAGAACGAGGAGGAATACTGACGCTTAGAGGCTGATTATTGGGGCCCAGAACATCCTCATGCTGCCACTGGTAGTGGACACACACAAAAACACATACACACACATATTTAATCAACATTTAGGTAAATATAACTATTGGATCAGATTATGTATGGGAGACACTTGAAATTCAAAAACTAAGTGCTGGTTATATGCAGACCTCCAAAATGTTCATTGCATTCTTATGTATCATTTGTCTGTTCTCCATCTGCAATCCCAACCACCTCTGTCCACACTCTCACCCCAACTGGTTAACGCTGATGGCCGCCGTCCCTGACCCTAGTTCTGTCAGAGATTTTTTTTCTTTTTCTTCTGGTAAAGGGACGTTTTTTTTTGGTTCCTTTATACAGTCCCAAAGTGCTTGCTCAAAGGGATGGAACTTCAGATTATTGGGTTCTCTGTTTAAAATTTGTAAGGTCTTTGCCTTACTATGTAAAGTGCTATTAGATAACACATTGTGAATTTTTATCTACAAAAATTAACTTTATAATCCAGCTAGTACCAACTCTATATACTCCAAGCAAACAGTACTTTTACTGCTAATGAAGTTATGAATCAGAAATACTTAATTTATTCTGGAGGGGAAATTGTTGAAAGAAAACAGAGCATGACATCTTCCACAGCAACTGAACATGTCATTGTTCTGAATAAAATACTAATCATTAATTTAGTGTTCAACGCAGCTCAAAAAAGCATCTACATACACTTCTGTGAGTACCTGAAACATGGCAATGTGCAGCTGGCTCCTCTGCAGGCTGGCCTTGGCAGCCTCAAGGTTGATGTCCAACCTCCTCAGCAGGTCCACTTTCTTCCAGGCTGTGTCATAGGAGGAGGCCAGCACAGTGGCTCTATTTAGTAGCAGCTGGGAGACCCGACCTGACGCCAAGCTATGCTCCACAGCCTTCTTACACAGCTCATCCAGAGAGACCTTCAGAGTCAAGACACATAGTGTTTTAGAACAGAGTACTAGCTAGATATTGATTGATATGTAGAGGTCTTTTGTACACTTTTTAAACAGTAAAACAGCAAAAGTGCATATGCATACTACCCAGCATGGCATAGATGTCAACAGTTACTTATATGGGTAGCAATTGTATTTTCAGTATTTCCAGTATAAGTATTCCGTTCAGGCACAGGGTCGATAGTATGAGCATACTGCTTTTTTCTCTTCATTACCATCAACAATAGCGAAATTGGTACTGTTTTGTCTATGTGAGTCTGTGTGTGTATCATCACGACAAAATGTGGTCCAGGACACATCTACTCTAGTGGAAACTACCAGTTTTGAGGACTCTGGCAGGTGTTTATATGTTGATCAGTAGAGAAATGTTGTCAACATGAGCATCATAACTGTGGAAGATGCCGTCACCAAACTTCAAGGATGTGTGGTTGGGATCAGAATGAAATCAAACTTCTAAGCTGGGTGTGGTCTGACCCATGTGTTCTAAGAACTCTTGCTTATATGTATTCACGGGTTAGGATGTCAACATGATGACGGATGTTGCAGCTTGTGTGAGCCATTTGCAAAGGTCTGTAATTCTTTACAAAACACCTTGATCAACACTGAAAAATTTAAAGACAGGACGGAGGGATTGCTTGAGAAGACAAATCAGAAGGTTATGGTTATTTGCAAGATTTCGCTACAGATTTGACAAATACCAAGAAGCAAAAAGTAATCAATGACTTTGTTGATGCAATGTATAGCATATGTTTATCTTTAGTGAACAGTGACTGACCAAGTAAAATTACACACAAAACATACAGTATTTACAAATGATATGGAGGGTTAGTCAGCAGTCGCCAATTTTTTCAATAATTCATCAGGGTTGGGAGACAGGATCGCCTATTATTCCCTGAAAAGAACTTAAAGCAAGGTCATGCTGGGTGTACTGAGAGAGCATGGATCTCAGCCACTTGCTTGTCTGAGGCAAGCACCAGCAGAAGACCTGTTTTTAAGGTCCCCACCTTTAAAATAACCTTTTCCTGCTGGGAGCAAAAGCAAGTATGTAAAGTACCAGCAGGAGGTTCCAGAAGCAGCCTGACGTTTTGGTTTATTGGAGTATGTATATAAATGTCTTTTGAGTTTGGATAAAGGTGGAAAAAAGTCAGCAGAGAGGCGTGTGTCAGCATTCTGAAGTTGGATTTTCTGAGATGCATGTTTAGAGCCCATAGGCCTAAAATTGTTCCCACCCACTTTTCTTTGGCACTATGTGGAAGAGCATAGCGATCGACAATGACTTGTCATGCAGAAAATAAACTTCAAAAAGTTAACCAATATGAGGATATGTAAAAAAGAATATTATCAAAAAATACAAGAAAAATTGTATCTAAGACATATGGAATGTGTGAAAAAGCTTAACTGGGAATGGACCAAGAAATTCAAGTTACCCTCACTACTTCATTTATTATAAGACCACAACTAACTTGTGGTCTTATATTCACAAGACAAATATAATATAATATATAATGAGTGGCTGACTGGAATGAATTGATATGACAATAGTCAAGGCCATTGATGGTATTGTAAAATGACAAAGTTAATTCATAAATTGTCTTTTAAAACAGGTATATTTCCAAGCAAAATTGCCACAAACGCGTACCTTGCTCTCTGCGCCAAAGTCTTTTGCCTCCACCTGAGCAACAATGTCCAGACCAAGGGCAGAGAGGGTGCTGCAGAGGGCCAGACCGAGAGCTTGACTGGGCAGACCTAGAAGCATCTGTTGAACAAACTCAGCTGTGAAGGCCTTGATTGGGCGGGTCATCTGTTCCTCACTGACCACTGCCGCACCCGACCCTGTTGCACTGGGCTGCCGGTACAGAGTCTTCCCCAACCCAATTGGTCCATTTGTAGGCAAAAGGTCCTCAGCTGGAGGACAAGTACCTGACAAGATTTGCCAAACACAGGTCAATCAGCTGACAACCAAGACAAGATGGAATTACCAAAGCTTCATTCTCTCTCCCTGGAAAACCCTCTAGTACAGTTTAATTTTCTATAAGCGTAAAAAGATAATCCAACATTTTATAGCTCAACAAGGAAGAGCTGTAAACGATATACATAAAAAATATTGTTTTAGGCATTTCTTAAACAGCTTCTGTATAACATTAATCTAAAACAGATAAGAGACAAGCATGATGGGTTCATAGTGTCAATGTGACAGTGAGGAGGTCTTACCAGACAGAGTCTGAGAAAAGGAGGAACACAGCCTGAAGAAATCCCTGATAGTTTGTAGTCTCTTGAGGAAGAAGACCTCTTCCATCAGCTGACGCTGATGCAGACTGTCAAAGAAGTGAAGCTGTGTGGCCCGAGCCTCCCTCAGAACATCCACCTTCCTCCAGGACAATGGAACCTCCAAAGAACACAGCTGAGAATAATGAAGAGCAAACAAGAAATGGGTAAGAGCTGTGTTGTTGACAACCACAAACAGTAACCTTTACTTAGACAGGAAATGATGACAGAAATAATGTAGACTGGTGGCTTGAGACCTGTTTAAGGCTGCACCTGCAATTTTTTGGCCCACCTTCCCTCTCCCACAGTATACTGTACTAAGCTCAGTTACAGGTCCACAATATGCTCTGTGTAAAAATGTCACTTCACAGAAAAATGTTTGTTTTCAAAGTCCTTGCAAAACTGTAGAAGATGATAAAGGCTTGAATTTGACAAAACAGTAGCTTTATGTTAAGAACAGTTGGGTTTCATGAAACATGTAGGCTGACTATTCACTTCTGGTGTTGTAACTAGGAGGGCTAACATAAATGCATAGATGCAAGAAGATGGAAAATATAAATATATTTTGCACTAGAAAAATTAAAAACCTGTTAAGCAACAGACCTCAAACATTAGAAACATTTTTTTGTGTGCTATTTACGACCTATTATTATACTTGTGAAAATGTGGAGGTACCTTCTCTGTGAGCTGCCCAAAGGCAGTCTCAAGCTGGGTGAACATGCCATCAAAGGCTACTAACAACATTTGACCCGCAGACATTTTTGGTGAGTCCTGTCCCTGTCCATCCACGGTGCGAGGCTGTATCAGCTCAGAATACTGGGCACGCAACATTCTGAGCACAAAAACACACATTTTCCGTACATTAAACTTGCTCCACATTCTGAGTAGGTTTACAATCAGTTAAGCAAATGATGTGTATGATGAAATACATAAGAAGAATTCAACCTGGTGATGTGGAGGCAGTGGTTGTGCCCATCGTGGTCCAGCCCCGTGGTGGCCTCCAGATTGTCTACTAAACCTTGCAGGCCAAGACCATCAGAGCTCTGCTCCACCAGCTGTTCCAGCTCTGCCAACATGGACTCCAGGGTGGGTTCTCCTTTTATCATACAGCGCAGAGCCTCTGGAAAAATGATCTGATGGAAGTTGGTGTTCAGTTCCTAAAATGAACAACAAGAAAGCTTGGTGTCAGAAATTCCTTTTTCGTTTTTCCTTGCCAGAGCTACATTTCTGTACCCATTAAACAAGATAATATGCTACTTCTAGTTGTAACTGGTTTTGGGGTACACCTACCTGCAAACAGGTGTACACACCATTGGCCATGTAAATGGCCTGGGTAGTAGCTGAAGATGCAGGGAGCTCCAGGTCATGTGGAAGAAGTGGGCAGCGTTGTAGCAGAGTTGCCAGGGCACTGACATTTCCCATCATACCGCAGAGCTCTTCAAAAAACCAAGCCCCATCTCGAGATGTGAGATCTACTAGCTGCTCTCCAGCACTGGCTGCTGCACCCTCCATCACCAGGTTAAGTCTGTTAAAAAAAAAAAACCCACAATAACCTCTTTTTGTTCAGTCCCAAGTTATACAGCTTTTTTTTTTTTTTTCCAGGACCACTACTCAAAACACCACCACTAAAACAAATTAACCAAAAAAACAAACAAACAAACAAACACAAACTATGCGATGTACTTGTGGTGTGCGTAGCCTGCAGAAATGCTCAAAATGGAATTAAGAGTAAAACAAAAATATATATATTTTAGCAATGGTGCCACTCATTAATGTTGTACCACTAGCTACATTAGTGAAAAGACTTAGTGGAATAACAGCAAAGTAAAACACAGAATCCAAGATGTGCATTAAACCTGCAAAGTGTGCAGAGGGCAGAGGTGATGATTGCAGCGAGGCTGAGAGAGCCTGGGTCTCCATTCTCCCGTATGAACACTGTAATGCAGTGCTCAATCTCTTGCAGCTGCTCCTCGCAGGCTGCTACAGTTGTCCCCTCAGCCTTCAGCCGCTCTGCTTGATGGATCATCCGCTCATTGGTGTCAGCCACTTGGTGCTGCAAAGTTAACTCCACACTGGACAGGAACTGACAGGAGGTTGAAGGGGGCTGGGGGCCAAACAGCACCTCATATCTGTAAAGGGAGAGAGCAAAACCCATTAGAAGACAAACAGTAATAAAGCTAAATCAAGCAAAAAGAAACTATTCTATGCTGAGAGTTGTTTACCACATTTTAATGAGACTTATGGTCCTGCTGATGCCGTGCCCATCTTTGTGATGTACACACACAAATACACAGCAGACCAAAAACTGACCGTGGTGGAGACTATAAACCCCACTGACACAAAAGACAACGTTTCATTCAAGCTATTCAAATACTCTTGTTCCTCGAAATAAAGTAAAAAGTCAAAACGAGTACTTCAAACACACACACACGTGTTAAAAAATATTAGGGTGTATGTGTTCACGGCCTGGACCTTGTTCCTCCCATTCAGCTGACTCTTCAGGACCTGCATTACTCATTGTAATGATTTTTGACCACCGGCACATTCCAGCGTGAGGTTGGAGACATGTGCAGCATTACCTAGCCATCAGTGAGCAGGATCATGCCAGCAGTTGTTAGGATCACATATTTTTGATCCATGTTTTGATAATCTCTTATTATTCTCTTAATCTCTTCTTTTTTTTTTAAATCTTAAGGCACAATCAGCATAACTTGTAAACAACCGCAGCATGAGAAAACGTAGGTAGAAACAGGATTTGATGGTTTGTGTACATCTTTCCCTGTCACAAGCAGCTATCTGCAGGAGGGAGGAACTGAAGGTGCTCAACAGTTGGGTGCTGAGTGGCAAGTTTCTGCACCCATGAGATGGTGAAAGAAGGCCCAAGGACACGGAGGAACCAATCAGCTAGCTGCAACACATTCTGTGCACATCCTCAGTATAAGTATAAGTACACTGGATCAGGGAGAGGCAGTCAGTCAGACTTCGTGCCCTGACATAAACTCTAACTATCTGCTAAATAAATACATTGAGTGAGACCTAAATATCTTCTCCTACTGCTTCATTAAATGAATGCGCAGGAGCTATCTCACACATAGTCTGATTTCTGGTAGATTGGGATCAGCTCCGACACAGTGTTGGATGCCATAATTCCCCTGGCCCCAGCCTACATCCAGTTCTCTTACAAACATCACCAACAAGCCGAAATCAAATGGGGACTTCACGCCATCGCTGGATTCCCAAACATTTTTGAAGCCATAGACTGCCCGTCGTAATCAAAGCACCATCACAAAACAAATTTAATTATGTTAATAGAAAAGGGTTTCACTCAGTCAACGTACAAATAATTTGCGATGCACATTTGTTGCTATCGATCGTTGTTGCTCGGTGGCCTGAAGGAATGCACAACTCATTTATCGTGCAGAACAGCTCTGTGGGTGTACGCATGTTTGATAATTTTTTTTGTACTTACATTCTAAATTTCATTCGTAAGACAGAATTTAGAACCTTTTCTGCGCACTGATGATAAATGAGGCGTGATTCATGTGTGGTATTGAGTCTTAAACTTTCTTGTAATGAGTTCAGCTGTGTACAAGTTGGTCTGTCTGGTTTTGCAGTCTTGGGTGACTGCTCTGTCTACCAGTAGTGGAGCATGGCTCCTCTGATATTGCTACCAATTCCCTTCTTGGTGCTGTAAATGTATTGGACCATGTGCCACCTTATCTTAGCTGCTCTGATGCCTGACAGGAGCTTCCATGTTATACAGAGGCAGGTTATTGACCGGTAGTTACATCGGACACCCTTCTGGGGGTCCCTTATGATCAGAACCTTTCGCTCTTGGGTTATTTTGAAGCATCCAGTTATCCCACATCCTCCTCATGTAACCTCTCTCTCTCGGGTTACTTGTCTGGTAGCATTCCATCTCCTCCAGGTTCTTGTCTCTTGTCAACCTGTGCCTTGTTACAGTAGCCATTTTGCCATAAGGACGCCCTGGTTCCTCAGCACATGACACGGATTTGTTAACCCGGGCGATGTGGGAGGCAGTGTGGCTTTGATATTTGCATATTGACTGATATTGAGGTAGGTAGGCGTGGCAGCATTAAAGCATTGTATATGTGTGTGTATATATATATATATATGGCAAGCCATATAGGAAATTTTATATATATATATATATACATATATAACTGTCTGAATATATATAATGAAACTCTGATTTTATATATATATATATGAGGAGTTAATTTGCAAAAACAGATAACTCCATTTTTGTAGATTTTTAGAAAACTTACTTTTTCGTTGTTTGCTTGAAATAATAATGACATGACAACAATACAGATAACTTCAGTTTGATTGATATTGCGTCAGGTAGACGAAAAGTGGGTTTTCTGAAGGTTTGTGAAGGTGGAGTTATCTGTTTTTGCAATTGTATTTGAACTCTCAGTGCAAAGAATTTTTTAAAACTTTGTGTCATGTCATTTCTACTGAGTCAAATCTACTCAACTTCAGTTAGATTATCTCAAGCAAACAACACACACACACACAATACATTCTTAAACAAAAGGTTTAAGAAATGGGGTAAATGCTTAATTGCTAATTGACTAAATTATAGAGTTTACCTCTGTTCAGATATGTATTTGATGGTTAATACATGTTTAACACATACAAACAGCACAAGTCCGTCAACTTTTCTAGATGTTTGAAATGAGCATTAAAAAGTAGAGTCTTATTCAGCCTGAAACCACTATCAAATCTGCATTTCAATCTGATTTCATTTTAATCCTTTCAAAACTCTTAGCATTCGTCTTTTTAAATTTACAAAAATTCTTTACACTAAGAGTTCAAATACAATTATAAAGATCCAGTAGAACTCTGTAGGTTAAAAGGCAGAAATAGTTTCAAGTGCCTGATTTTTGCAGCCTACAGGTAAAACCTCTAAGTGAGATGGAATAAAACTTTGTCAAATATTCTTAATATATGTAGTAAAACTAAGCTGTCAAAAAAACACTCTGCTGCTGCAACAGATTCATGCTTCTTTTACCTCAACAGTGTTTGGCTAAAAACAGACTCAAGAGAATTGCCCAAATAATTTGATACATTTGCACGCAATACTTTTCATTCACATGTGGTAGCAAACTTCTTACACTGTAGAGCCCTGCTCCAACAAGGAATATAATCTGCTACTTGGTAACTACTACAGACTTTAACTTTTCAACCATGAGATGATAAGGACAATGAGAGCATGAGCAACACCAGGGCTGGCCTTGTAGGGCGTCAGCCATGAAGATTTTCAGCAGTTTCAGAATATACGGTTTATCACATGCAGCATTTAAGTGTTTTGCATAATAGCAGAAAGAAAAGCTTGCAGTTGTTCCTTACTGTCTATAGATGTGCTGGCAGTGCTCCATGTTCATGTCTCTCAGCAATTTCTCCAACCAAGCCTTCCACTGGTGGGTCCTGTGGAACAGTAGGGTAGCCCGTGGGTACAGCAAAGCCACTGTGGCATAGCTGTGCAGGTGCTCTAGGCAGCTGCGAAGGGCTGCTCGGCGCTGCTGCAGCAAGGAGCTCACCTCCGCCTCCAAGCTTTCACACTGGCTGATTAGGTGGGCCTGACCCGCATTCTGCAGGAAGGCTGTAGCGGGCACATAGCTCGGAGGTCCTAGAGGAATTGGACAACAACAAGATGCAGGACAGCTAAAGCACAGTAAAATAAAATGTTACATGTAAAATTTTAACAATTAATTATTACCATACTTATTTATTGACATTAAACTGAGCCTCGTAAACTACCAGCCTGTTCATCACATTCTACAGTGCTAGCAGATCTTATGGAAAATGTGTTTAACTGTTTTCTGGCAGAAAGCTGGATTCTAAACAGGAAGGCAAAAGTGCTGATCCTAAAGAATAAGGTTATAGACTTTTTACCCTCAATTAAATGTCAAATGTAGTCATAATCCTTTTTATCCTTGTTAAAGACAAGCTTAACACTTAATATTTTCCTAATTAAATAGATAATTTGAAAAAAAATTGGCTGAAAAAGGAGGGATGATATTTTACAGAAAACCTAAGAAATACCTAAAAAAAAATAAACAAAAAAAGGAAGACATGACTGTTTTTCAACCAGTCCATCCTTAAAACCCAGCTAATCACAAATCATTCTCAGTGGGACTAACCAAGATCTATAGGGCTGCTTATGTCCTGTAGAAGGCTGGCAAGCTGTGTGGCCTCCAAGCTAGAGAATGCTGCCTGGTACTGAGAGATCCATTGGTCCAGGTCAGCAAGCTTGCTCTGAATGGCCTCCTGCACAGTCCGCTGCCGTGACTGCAGCTGGGTATGTTCAGAGTATCTGTGAATAGGAAGGCTGGTTGAATAAGGTATATATGGAGCTAAATATCCATGTTGCATACACATATAAGCCCTTTCCCTGACTCCCATAATCATGTACTTGTGAAAGAATAAAGACATCACATGGAAATTGTTGGATTTGGCACATTTGGGCAGGCAAACACTTGAGCATCTTTGAAAGAGTGCCTAATAATTATGATGATACATACCAGAGACAAAGATGCAATAAATGTATATTTGTAGTATCACATAAAGAAAGTAAGCACTTTTATGACACCTTCAAATACAGCAAGGAATGGCTCAAAAAGAAGAAATGGAACGTTATGGAATGGAAGCAGTCAAGCTTTACATCACTTGCAACAGGAGGACTTTTACATTGGAGAGCGGGAAAGAATTTCAGCAAGCCAATGCCAAAGACAATTATGCAAAACACCAACAAGAAGTTATTTCTGCTAAAGGGGGCATTCCTAGCTCCGTAGAGTGTACTCTTTTTTCTCTCTTTTACATCAAACTAAATTGGCATGTATTTAAAATGGAAACCCCAATGAACACTGTCCTGTCTCAGACCTTTGCTCCAAGGTGAGGATGAGATGGTCTGGATGGTTCTCTGCCCCCTCCAAGAAGGTCATCTCCTCTCCAAGTTTGGCTTGTAGTCTTTCTCCTTGGCAGAGTAACTCTTGCAAGACCAAATACTCGTCCACTGCTTCTTCCACTTGTGGTAACACGGCCAGCATTTCGTCACGATTCTTAAACCAGTTCACCTGCACACAGTCCACACAGTACATTAATTACAGCCAAAATCCTTAAATGCTCATATGAGTGTTGTACTTTATTACAGGACTGCAAGATAAATCCTGCGGGTTTAATTATTACATTAATTGTTACAATGACTCAACATGTCTCCTGTTTCACTTTAATTCTCTTGTGTGTTAAGTTCATGTGTCATGACGACTGACCGTGCTTCGGTCATGCTTTTTATTTAAGTTGCATTGCTAAAGTTGTGCTAACCTAGCTTAAGTTACCCCCTGTCTCTTTATGTTAGCAATAATATTGCTTTAGTTATGATAACCTAGCATAGCGTTAGCTAACAGCTTAAAAGCCAGTGAGTAACTGTAGAAATGATGTAAGTGTACATGTGCTACCCTCACACTGCGTAGACCTGCACTGATAGACAGCCGGTTAACATTCCAAAGCTTCCTTCAATAACCACTCGAGGCTTTCCTTTCTTGAGGTTTACTGGTCTTTGGCAGCTTTCGTACATTCATTTTGTACAATTTTGATTTAGTAAAAAGACAATTATTCTCCAAGGCAAAGGTGTGTAAAAACACTTCAGCAACACCACGAAAAGCTCAGTTTTCGCTACTGCTTGTTCTAAACAAGTCAAACTTGGCTCACAGAGATGACAAAGATTAAGATAACGAACGTACAGCGGTAAGATCACTCACTCTGCCACAAATTCTGAAACCAAAACACCGCATAGAGAGCTCACTCTGACGGTTTTTCAGAGAACTACAGAAAACAGTCTTTTAAACTTTTGATCCAACTTTTTAACTTATTTAACTTATATTTTTATGAACTTATTCTCATCAACTTTAAAGACAGCATAGTACAAAATATTTGAGAGTACAGAACGACCGTTCATCACTCAGTCAGCTGTGTGTTGAGGCGCATTAAGAAGGAGTGATGTGAGTGCAGAGGGGAGGGGGTTTACTCAGTGCAGGCCTGAAAAGTTCAAATGATCAATATTACTGTCTGTCTTTAGCAACCGTCATGATGTCATGTCGCTCATAGTTTCACTTTGTCAGAAAATACTATAATGTGACACAGGCTGCAACAGCAACTCACTGTGTGTTGTTATGGAGTAACATTAGTGTCGGACTATCTGTGACCATTTATTTAAAATGCAACTCTGTCAAAAATGACATGTTTTGACATCTGGGAAAGGCGTCTAGTTTTTATTTTGGTTCATATGAGTCATGACTTCATGGCAAAGAAAATAATGAAGTAGAGAAAATGTGATTTAATGTTAAAGGGCATCAGAGGGCTGCATGAATAACGTTTTGCCAGTAACTTCACTCATTATGTTGCTTATATACAGCATACACCTATGGCCTAAATCTAAAGATAAATTCACCAGTAAAACTGGTAGCTATATTCATGCATGCTCCATAGAAAGAAAAATGCAAAATGCAAATTTAAAATAAAATACCCCACATTACAGACATATCTGATTTGGATTTTTTAATTTTTTTTTTATTAATACTTAATATGCTTAATGCTTTGTTGCATGTTTTTGTTCTTGAAAATTCCTCTTTGTTGTAAAGTTAAACAAATACTAAAGGACAAAGTATTGTAAAACAGTAAAACGTTCTGCCTGTGATTCAAATCTTTGTTGTTGTAAGTGTTAAGGGACCAAAAAATAAGTTATTCATTCATTATACATTTTTAAAATTAATCTGCCAATTAATCGGTTATCTGAATTTTTTTCTGCCAAATATCAGAATCGGCCTCAAAAAATCCATATTGGTCAGGCCCTAATAACAAGGTGCTCTAACTGCTACACCTAGCAGGCTGCACCTTGCTCCTTTCTTGCCTCCATTAATAGTTTTAAACAAAAAAGTAACATTGATGAAACTAATTTCATTACATGAAATGTAAAAGAAATAAGAGGTCAACCTCTGGAAAGTCACAGCAGATGATTTAAAATGTTTTTATACTATATTTAATAAGACTAGGGCTGTAGTCTCCAGGGTTAACTGGTCAATTGGTAAGTCAATATGCTCTTGTGCAATAAAATTCTCATTGTATGGTGGTACTTCTATAAGCAGGAAAGCAATACAACAATAGCCTTCTAAGATTAATCCAGATTTCTTGGCGCCAGGAGGAACAGACAACCTGAGAACACCCAAGCATTTCCCCATACTCATACTCATGTCCGAACTAACCTCATGTGAAAGAGGTCATTGGTGTGGCTGCATTTCGCTAAAATTATTTGCATTTCACAGCTCATCTAAAAACCTCATTTTCTTTGCTATCGTTTCTGTTAAAAATAACCAGGTACAAATGATTTGATATGCTGCAAATGGTAGCTTTTTTACATTCATTTAGAAATAATTGCGGCTAGCAAAGGCTAGATGCAGGTAGAGTGCGCTCAGTGCACTGTGGACTATATAGTTAATCTACAAATAACGTGAATATTCTTTTTTTCTCCCCTGCGACCAATCTATGGGCTTGAGTGTTGGTATGATTTAAGTCCACCAAGATTTTCTTGGATTGGCTACAGCCCCATGACATACTGAAATGTATATAGCAATATATATGCCTTTGTCATTAAAGTACCTTAATCTCAGCCACTCTAGAGGAGAAGAGAGAGCGTGTGATGTCCCTCTCCATCTCTCTCTTGCTCTTCTTGCTGTCAGCCTGTTGGCCTCCCCCTCCATACACGGCGCCAGCAAAGCCCACCTCCCCTCCAGCAGTCCAATCCACCAGAGGATCATAGACAAAGGCCTCCAGCAGGGTCAGAAGGGTTTCTCTGCCACGACGCATAATCTGTACCACCTGGATAGCAACATCTGACTTTAGCCTTTTTTGTTAGAGCAGGATCTCCACACAAGACACAGCAAAAATACAAAGTGATGACAAATTCACAGATAAACCTGACTCTTTGAACCCTACAGTGAGAAGATCTGAAGCTTAGGACATTTTTGTGGCATAGCCTGGGTTCACTTGTCTCCTTAGAGTGAAGAGTCATTGCAAATGAAACTACAAAGTTCTTCAGAGTGATCATCTTTATCTTATGATGAATTGTTATTATTGCATTGTCATCTCTTCCAGCATGATAATTCCCATTTCCATAGGGCACAAGGGGTCACTGAATGGTCCATAAGAACAATTTGCCAGCTGTCTGTATTTGCTCAAGATTGCAACAAAGTGCCACACATTATTTTTTCAAATGCCTTGAACAAGTGCACAGATTGTTTTACAAGTCCTAAATTACAAATATACATTAAAACAATTCAGTGTGAATCTGATAGGGTCCAGTAAAGTAAGAGAGGGTCTGGGAGGGCGTGATGTGAGAGTGACCTGTTCGCAGGACATCCTGAAGATCCCTTCAACCCCGGTGACTCCCAGAGCAGTCTCAATGTTGTGTGTCATCCTGAATGGGACCTTCTCTGGCACCCGTAGGCTCTTCCCTAATGATATGCACAAACATCCGCACACACACAGACACACTTCGTTAAAGGCACAGTGTTTTTTTTAGTCACCTTTTCCTATAACCACTAACACTTACTTTGCCAAGACACTCAAGTTTTGTAACAGGCTGCTCAAAGGATTTGTGTGTGTGTGTGTGTATGTGTGTGTGTGTGTGTGTCCAGTAAAACAGACCTTTTTCAAAGCATACATTGTAGTCAATGTGCACCACCTCTCCAGTGGTCATATCAATCAATACATTGTCAAGGTGACGATCGCCAAGGCCGATAATGTATCCCACCATCGACATGACAGCAGTGGATCGGGCGTAGGACTGCAACATAAAAGAAGAACCAAACTAAACAACGATGGTGGACTATTATGCAAGGCCTGTATTTTGATCAATGATGATGTTACTGAACATTTCATGTCATAGCTTTTTTTTTTAAAATGATAAATAAAATAAAGATGTGTGTTTGTGGTTCAAAAACAAACAAAGAATAAAGGTCCCATATGGTGAATATCCATTTATATTCTGTTTTGTGCTTGTGTTAAGTTTGGAGGTGTAAAGTAAAAGCTGTGGTATGATATAAAAACTTCTACTTCTGCCATTTCCTAAGGGACCCTAGAACTAAAAAGCCTAGCAGCATTACATGCCACTGACAATTTTACTTAACTGCTAAACAAAAGTATTAATACACTTGTAATAACCATGTACATCATGGCAGTCTTGAGTTTCCAATGACTCGTATAACTCCTAAACATCTATTAAGGAATGAATGAAATGTGATTTTGTCACAAAAACAATCATGCATTTTGTTTTTTCATAAATTTATAAACAGATCTTCCAAAAAATTTTACAAAACTTGTTGAGTCAAAAATATACGTACAACAACGCTAACATTTGGCTAAATGTCCACTGGCTATTTTATACGCAATTAGGTGGTTTTGGCAACTTTCTAGTTGTACCATAGACCACTCCTCTTGACAGAATTGGTACACTTGTTTCAGTTCACAGGTTCTTGGGGGGTTTAAGTCAGGACTTTGGAGAGGCCGACCATTTTTGATGTATCTTTTGGGTTGGATTGGAACATCCAACTGCACCCAAGACCCAATTTTCTGGCTGATGATTTTAGGTTTTCCTCAAGAATGTGGATGTAATCCTCCTTATTTTATTACTTTGTGTAAAGAACCATTTCTATTGGCACCAAAACAGCACCAGAGCATAATACTACCACAACCTCTCCTCCACATATAATTCTGGTTGCTGTGGCGAAATAGCTTTATTTTTTGTTTCATCTGACCACAATACTTTCCTCCAGAAGGCCTTTCCTTTGCCTATGTCATCAGCATCAAACTTCAGTCAAGCCTTAAGGTGCTGCTTCTACAGGAATGGCTTCTTTCTTGCATTGCAGTATCTTAGCCCACATCTGATTGTGGACACTAACACCTGTGTTCTGGTTGATCCTGCCCATCCTGACCAATTTTCTCTCAGCAACAGGTGATAGCTAGTGTTTTCTTCCTGATTGTGGCAATGACACAGCTGTACCATGCAATTTATACTTACAAACAATTGTTTGCACAGATGATTTGGGGATCTGTAGCTGCTTTGAAATGGCTCCAAGTTACTTTCCTGACTTGTTCAAGTCAATCATTTGATTTGTCAGGTCTTTGTTGAGCTCCATAGACCATTCCACTGTAATGCTTGTGCATCTAATGAGTATATCAAATAGGCCCTACTTAAAGTGTCATAAAGAGATCAGCAGCTTTAGTCACTTGTTCTTACTCAAGAGAAGCTAAGAGGCCATGTCACTAGGAACATTTGATTACCACAGCTTTCAACATCACCAAAACTGGTGTCCAAGTTGCTATGTGTATATTTTAATCCAGCAGATGTTGTCATATTTCCAGATAATCTCTAACAAAACATGAACATGCATGATTGTTTTCTTTAAATAACAAAGACACGTGGATTTCAATGATTCAATCACTATTCTGAGTTACAGGAGTCATTGGAAACTCAAACTGCCATGAAATACAGGATCTTATGTAATGGTCAAGTGTATATAAACATTTGGGCATGAATGCATGTGGAAACTGTCACGCTGAGTGGGGGAAATTCACAAAGCTGTTCTCATTTATATATTTAATCATGTAATCAAATTATTTAATAATCATCGCACCTTTTATAAAATGTTAAAAGCCACAGTTACCTGAGTGACCCTCCACCACTCGGTGGGTGTGGTGCATGAACACCACAGCTCCTTAGCCAGAAGGTTAGAAGGTGTAGCATCCATTAACTCTTTCAGCACCTCCTTCATAACACTTAGAGGCCAGTCTCGTCTGGTCACATCTAGACTCAGCCCCACTGCTTTCAGAGCAGGCCCGATGCGGCTGTAGTAGAGTTCACTAGGGCGGGGCACAGGAGGCACAGGCTGTTGTGGGTATGAGTCCTGGGCCTTGTTAGAAAAAACAAAAAACAAAACATGTTCATTTACCTTAAATGAAAACATTACAATCTTAAAGGCCCAGAATGTGAGGCTGCAACAGGAAAGGTGGTCAGAAAATGGCCTGATGCAGTTCAATCAATGTATTTTTTTTGAAAGATCCAGTGTTAAGTCTATTTATCACTGGATCTACTACTGCTTTATGGTTAAGTATAATACAAACTCTTTACCCTCTGAGCCTGCAGCACAGCCTCCCTCTGCTGCCAGCGTTTGTAGAGGCCAAAGAGTGGCGTGGCACCATCCACCCACTGGATAAGCCCTGAACGGGTTCCAAGAGGTGTAACAGAGTAGTGGCGGGCATGGAAGTGTGGATGCTCCTGCTGGTTGATCTTGGTGAACATGGTGTTGACAATCGACAAGAATTGCATGATGCGCTCATCCAAATGCAAGTCCTCCAGACCTGAGAGAGATTGTAATCACTGTTTGATTACGACTTGTCAACGATAAAAATGGAGCAAGTGGTAAACATTTAAAGAGACTAAGCTTAGGTTGAAGTAGTTTTAGTTTATAAATTGTTTATATGCAAGAAACAGGACAAGAAAATTCAACAAAATAGCAAAAGCCTAAAACTAAATCCATGACTCGTCACAATACATGTGCAGTCTCAGTGCAGCAGTGTTGCTACGGACAGCAGAGCTTACAATCAGTGTTGGTACTATATCAGACAGGTTTTGAGTTAACTATGCAGCCAATTTCCAAGTACATGGATGTGACTAAACAGTTTATTAAAACGACTGTCTATGAATTATGCCCCATGAAAAATGTTGATAATGAACTCTAAGTAGCCACAATTAAAACTTTTTGGGGAACAGGTGGCGCTGCTGAATCTTTAATACTGCCAACACTACAAACTAAAGTATATTCACAACCATTTAATAGGGGTTTAGGTCGAAACTTTATATCACAAAATCTCTTAAAACCTTAACAAATTTATTTACTCCCGCAGATCGACAAATTATTAGTTTTTTAGGTGTTAAGTCCCACATTACAGTGCAGCTACATTATCCTATAGTAGTAGTTTCCAAACTCTGAAATTCCACTGAACTTTTTTACAGTCTATATATTGACTTGTTACTGCAGAGAAAGCATAGCCATCAACTAGCACTAGGCATCTGTCTAGATCCTTGCTTGTCTTTCTACTCTCAGATGTACGTCGCTTTGGATAAAAGCATCTGCCAAACGAAATTGTAGAATTGTAGAATCAATAATGATGGCTTAGTTCCATTAAATGTCCCAGAAAGACACAACCACAAACAGTCATTGACAAAAGCAAGACCTTCCCAAAGTTGAATGCAGCAATCACACAGCTGTGAAAAAGGTCTATCAGGGTAAACATAGTTTTTGTATCATTCTATATCAACACCCAGAGCAGTCCATTGTAATTATTAATTAAATCATATTGAGTCATTGAACTTATTGTAATGGATTACACATGGATTAGTCATGTAGTTTTGTGGGATTCTGTGCTAGGATGGACACTAATCAATTTGTACATGCTCCTGTTTCTTCCCCATCTGCTATCATGCTATCCTCTGTGGGCAAGGCCAGACGTGGTTGAAAAAGTCCCATTTCCGAATTAAAGCTGACAGCAGCAATGAGTACATCCCAGCACTGTCGTGCATGTCAGGGCAGCTGCAGTCAAGGGGTTTTTGTTATAAACATGAAGATGTCATATGAGGTCTTATTGGATGTTGCAAAAAGAAGGTACATATAACTTCCTGTGTCCACTATGAGGTGTTAGAGAACACACACTAATTATATGTTGTGTTGCTGTATATCAGGGATCTCCAACTTGACAACAAGCTTTGTGGAGATCCATTAATTTGAGTCAGGTGTGTTGCAGTACGGAAACATCTAAAACCTGCAGGACAGTAGTTTAGGAGGACCCGAGTTGTAGATCCCTGCTGTATATCATGTGTGAAACACACAATATAAATTTCTTAAATATTAGATTATGTTTTTCACCCAAGGCTGTCTTCCTGTGGCCAATGGCTGGCACTTGACTATAACTAAATATTAAACTGTGGATATGATCAGGGGCTGCAAATGGCTCTGTGGTTAGCATCGTTGACTTGCAGCAAAAGGGTGCTGGTTCACATCCCAGTGAGGATGTACGAGTGAGGAGTGAGGAGTGTGTGGAGTTTGTATGTTCTCCCTGTGCAGCGTGGGTTCTCCGGTTTCCTCCCACACAGTCCAAAAACATGTTGAGGTTAACTGGTGATTCTAAATTGTCCGTAGGTGTGAATGTGAGTGTGCTTGGTCTCTAAGTGTAGCCCTGTGATAGATTGGCGACCTGTCCAGGGTGTCCCCTGCCATCGCTCTAAGTCAGCTGGGACAGGCCCCCCGTAACCCTAGTGAGGATTAAGCAGTGTATAGATGATGGATGGATGGATGGATATGATCCGGCCAGGGCTTTTATAAAATATGTGTAGTTTGGAGTAGATTCAACAATGTACAATGCAGTTAAACAACTTCTACTTTAATGGCAATGGTAGCAGTCTTTAGATGATACCAACCAAAGTTTTTCTGGTGAATTGTCTAGTAGGAGCTTGTTAAAGTAGAATGCCTGGGAAAAACTGTGCAAAAACTGCACAGGAAATTCAAACCGGCTGACATCCTGTTGGGTTTAGGGTATGGCTCCAATGGGCATTTTTGTAAGTCTTAGATTATTCTTGTTATTAGTCATTATTATTTTGTACTTGTAGGTGGCAAAAAATGGCACAGTAAATTCAAAATGGCTGACTTTCTTTGGGACTACGAGCATGACTCCAAGGGGGGTTTTTCACAAGTCTGGTGATGTTATAATACATGTACCTGCCAAATTTAGTACAAGTAGGTGAAACCCTTATGTGTGGACTAACATTTTGTGGGTGCTATCGAACAATTTGGGCAAAAATGTCAATTGGTGCCCTAGCCCTAAATAAACAGTAAAGTTTCATGAAGGTCCTTGCACAGTTTGTACACAGCACAGCTGTGGCCCTAAAAAGCACATTAGCTATGACCAAGCCTATGATACAGCCAATAAATGTAGATGCAGCAGGTAAGGCATACCTTCTTAGCACAGCTAATAACATAATACATCCAGCTTAAGAAATTAAAAACATTCTCATTTACCTTACGATAAAAGTGCAAACAATGCAAATGTTATTATTCAGAAATCCATGCTGCAATAAATGCTACTCCAACAGAATCCTTTTTGAGAACTGTATTTTTTTTTTCATCTTTACAAAAGGGATACATTTTATTAAAAAAATCGAACCCAGAGTCACTGCTGTAACAGGGTTTCCTACCTTTAAAAAGGTATGGGTAGTTGTGGCCATCTGAACCCAAGAAAAATAGCTTCTTCGGCTTGGTCTTGGTGGGAAGGATAGTGATGGTGTTGCCTACGCTCTGTATAGTAACAGCGTCTGATGCTGATGCCTCGCCTGGTAGGGCCATCTCTGTTGTGCTCATTGACACCAGGCGAGGACTGATCTCATCCAGATGAAGCAGATAGCTGGCACGCTTCTGAGCACGCTGCTGAAGGCTCACCATTATCTAACCAACATACACACCATGTTAGTTAAGCTGGTAAGACCATTTTATTCATTGTGTTTGAATTAACATTATATAGAAAAGGCATGTATGCAAGTATTAATAAGCCTACATCTGTACAACTGGATCTGTCTGAAATCCATAATGAATAAAACACCTATATAACGGTGCATACAAGTGACCACCGACCTGTTTGAAGGGAAGCCAACTACTGGCTGGGTTGGCAGGGTTGGCAGGGTTTTTAAGACGCTCCAATGCAGAGGTTATAGCATCACCATAGGTCTGCTGGAACCAGGTTTCATGCGGTGTCTGTGCTGGAGCTGCTGTGATGCTGCAGACGTGATCCAAGGCAAAAACCACAGGACGCATCAGAGCAGAGTGCTTCTCACGCATAATGGCAATTTTTTCATCCCTGCAGCAGAGCAAAGATTGTGACTGTTAGAGGAGCAAGCAAATGCAGAGTGCAAGAGTACAAAAAAAAATAAAATAAAAATGATATGGTCTTTTGGATGGCTGAGCCTGTTTTCCTAAACAATACATCTACTTGTAATGCAAATATATACTTTATACATTTTATGATAAGATCCATGTAAAAACTTAAAATTCTAATATGAATTGTTTTTTGCTTCGTATTAATAGGCCAACAGAAAAAATCTGCAAGTGTTACATCAAATGATGGAATATCTCAAAAACCTATACTACTCTAAAAAATAACCAAAAAAACAAAAACCTCTAACATGTGTATGGCCCTCGTAATGACCAAGATAAGAGCTTAAAAGTCAAAGTAGTAAAACTACCCTGAAAATAGCCCGTGGTTCATAGGGTCATGTCCTGTAAGTTGCAAGGTGGGGAATCCATAGACAAAACAAATTTTTTCCCAACACATCCTACAAATGTTCAATCTGATTTAGATCTGCGTAATTCAGGTGGTCAAGTCAGCACCTTGAGCTCTTTATCATGTTTCAAGCTATTCTTGAACAATGTTTGTGTGGCAGGATACATTATCCTGTTGATAGAGACTACTGCCATCAGGGAACACCACTACTATAATATGTAAGTGACCTGCAACAATTATTAGATAGGTGGTATATGTCAAAGGAACAGCCACATATCATCATCATCATCATCATCATCATCATCATCATCATCCTCATCGCCACTCGACAAAAGCATGGCAGTCTAGATAAGTTTTGTTTAGGCATCGACCCAGGAAGCTGTTCCACATTTAGAGTCTCAGCAGCCTTTTGTCTGGCTTGTCTCTCTTCCTCAGCTTCTTCCTCCTGTTGAGAAGACTTCACACCATTGCAAACTGCTCTCTTCCACACTAGTCTGTCCAGTGGAGCTGTATCCCAATTACCAATCTCAAAGTCTTTAAAGGTCTTTTTGAGGATATCCTTAAATCCCTCTGGTTCCTGAGGATAGCTGGCTAAAGAGAAGCTGTTTAGGTAGACAAAAAGTGTCCATGCCATCATAATCTGTTTCGATGTAACATAGCTTCGATGCTTGTCACAGAGCACCTGCCAAGTACCTTAGCACTGGTGACATGATCAAATCATTTCATATTCAAGATTGTACATAGATATCGTTGATGAAACTTCTGTAGTTGTTTTATATGGAACTGGTACATAGTCAATGTTTCAGAACGATACAAGAATGTTGGCATAATGACAGTTTGGTAGTGTTGTATCTATTATTCAACTGGAGTTCTTGATTATCGCAAACATTTATGTAGCATTCCAAAAACTGTTGCAGCAGCACGAATCCTATTGTTAATCTTTCAATCAAGGAAGACATCACTGATTATGTAACTGCCAAGATACTTGGAATGTGGGAATACTTTAAGGACAGTTCCATTCACAGTGCTTTCAGGGTGAATGGCAGCTGAGATAGTATCACACACAAGGTGATACATAACTTCCATTTTGGTGCAGTCTAATGAAAGTCCAAGACTGCTATAGGCTTCTGCGATTCCCTGCAGGCCAGCTTCTGATACCGAACAGGCTGCTACATAAGTGCCAGACAAACACACAAACTACCAACCAACCCCTGATTAATCAGACCAGGCCACCTTATTCCACTGATATTACGAGACTCATGTGCACTTCGCTTTTGCTAGATGACAAGGGTCAGCAGCAGCTCTCTGACTAGTCTGGGACGAGGCAGCTCTACAAACAGCAAGATGTGATGCATTGTGTCTTCTGACACCTTTCCATCCGAGCAGCATTGAAGGTAGTACCAGCAATTCTAATCCAATGAGATTTTTGTCAAATTCAGTGAACATCTCCCCATCTGTTCTGTGTGTGTCCCACTAGGACGCGAACCAGCGACCTTCTTGCTGCAAGGCAACAGTGCTACCAACTGCGCCACCCTGCAGCTCAGGCAAATTAAAATGATACATGTAAATACACACAAACACAATGCTCTCCTCTTTTATATTAACAATGTTCTTCATTTGCTCTGAGGAATGTCTGTCTGTCCTGCTCTGTGTTTCAACTGGTGCTGATGATGGGCTACAGCTACTGGACTGGCCCTGCTTTGGAAGCCTGTCATCAGAACTGTCCCCCTGAACCTGTCTGGGTTCACTGGTCTGACCCTCACATTGCTTCTTTTTATCTCTATTCAGGACTTTTGGGGTCTGTTGGACCCCAGGCCATTTGATTTAGGTGACAGGTATTGTTTTTTGATTTTTAAAGATTTTATTTTTAAATACAAAAACAGGGGCAATTGTCATGCATTTGGAGCCAAATATATTTCAACTTATCAAAAATTTTTATTTAACATCATATGAAAGTCTATAATGAATACCAACATTTATTTTGCACATATTCTTTCTTGGGGTCCAATGAACCCCCAAAGACCTTCTACGTATGGCAATATGAAAGTCCTGAATAGGGTTAAGATAACTAACAATGTTGGCTGCGCCTCTTTCTGACATTTCTGAGCCCTGCTGCTGCTGTAACAGAGACTAAATGACACCATTCAGTTGTAACCCAAACTTAGAATTGGGAATGCCCTGGCTGCTCCCAAAAAATCTTTGTGTAAAGTGTCTTCATTTAACGTTAGCAGATTTTCCTTGTTTCAAAAAAAAAAAAAGAAGAAGAAAAAGCCAAGCAATGACTGGAACTTTAGGTTAAAAAGTTAACCCCGCTTCTCTGAAACATGAGTGAGGTATGAATCATGCAGTGTCCTCTGTACCCTTTTGGCTGAACATTAGGAGTGGATGTGCTAGGTCATCACTAGCTAAATGTGCTGATGTTGCCAATTAATCTTTCCCCTGTGCCTACAATTTGTAATTTTTCCTATACCTGGGCCACACCTAACTGGCTTTCTAGTCCCACCTCTCACTGATGAGGGAATTATGTGGGCATCCTCACCACTTTTATTCAGTTTTACCACCTTAATGTAAAAGGGCCTTCAGTCATAAATGATGGGTCACTAGCCCATGCAGACTGTTTGTGGTGTCTAATTTGGTCCAGGTGTAATGGATTTTTAGTTCAAGCAGCGCAGGAGTGAGTTACATCTCCTATCATAAAATACCGAGCTAGATTTCCAACAGAATGTTTGGTTACCAGGGTAAACCTGCTTCTGTGACAATTAAAGTATCTCAATACACTGCAATGATGCATGACCGCATGAAAGAAATGAGCTTCAGAATGCTTTGTGTTGCCACGGGCTGTTGGGAGAGTCTGTGCAAATCAGATGACTGGTTTGTCGTGGTGGTAGGAGGGCTTTTGTAAATGGTGTTTTTAATATGTTACTTTTCCTCTGACGCAGTGTCAGTGCCAGTTTTTTGGGACCAACATATACAGTGGTAGTGGAAGGGGTTACTGAAAACAGTCATTTTGGTCAAACACGAGTGAAATATTGCTCTCTACTTCAAAAGAAATACCTCCGTCTCTAAAAGATGCACATAATCCAACTCTCAAACACAATGTACAAGACAAACAATTGTGCATAATATAAAAATAGCTGACTTGATGAAAACCTCTAATGTACAGTCACTGAGTAATATTCACTGTAAAACACTAAACAAATCATTTTGTATTGGTATTGCATCGGCACTCTCCACTGACCATGAAAAAGAGGAAACAGTGAGGCACCTCACACAGCTTTTAGAGTACGGGGGTAACACTGGTGAGCAAGTGGTTCCAATACTACTGGTACTTGAACCTCAAATGACAATAATGAGACCTAAAACAAATGGGTTTCAGCAGTGCTCCTGCCTAAACTCTTAATTACCAAGAACTACATACAGCATTGCAGTTTTAAACCATTGGTAGGATCAGAATTAAAATGGAGGAAAAAAAATATAAAGGATTCATAAAGGCTGTCAAGCAAGGAAGCCACTGATGAATGTACCTCCTTTTAGCCTGTTATTTTTAACTGATAAAGCAGAAGATGGACCCCTAGGTTAAAAGCAGATTCGGAAGTCCTGTAGGTAGGTGAGTCTCACCTGCGCAATGTGTTGTTGTTCTGCACTCTCTTGACCTCGTCTTCCAGTTGTTGGATCCTACGCAAGACATGCATGTGCTGCTGTTGCAACACACCGAGCCACAGTTCATCCCACAGTAAGGTCACTCTGCGCAGCTCACCCACCAGCTGTTGGACCTGAACAGCACACAGGACAGGTTCTTTAGATCAGTGGCTGCCACACTTTAAAGACCACAACATCATTTTAAAAGAAATGCTTTGGTCATGGCACCCCAGGGTAAATATTGGATCCATTCTCAGTCACGCAGAATAAAAGCTAGCATGACTGATGTGTTTCAGAAAAATGAATGAATCTAAATGTTATCTAGTTTTTAAATGTGTGGGAACAATGATATGATAAATAAGCCACCTGACAGCATCGACATGCTAAGGACAAATAGATGTGTCCAAACTTTTGACTGGTACTGTACATACCTGCTCTGTAAATTACTTGTCCTCTACTTTGAGAAAATGTACAGACCAAAACGCAGTGATTTATACTTGATCGATTTGGTTTCATGATGACACCCACGACTACGCATTTAGAGCAGAAAAGTCACTTTCCCCTGGTGAAATGCTGCTGTGCTTCTTACTCGTGGCATGTAGCTAAAGCGTAAGTGTGTTTATATTGTCTATTATACCAGCAGTGTAACAGTGCTGTGGTAGACTTCCAGCTGCTGTTTTCTGGGGTTTTCTCAAATGTATTATGCATTCAAATAACTATTAACAATACATTAAAAATCAATCACAATGACATTATTTTTACTACAAAAAGCACTAAATAAATAGGATAACAGTTGAACCTTAGGAATGCTTACAGCTGATTTTAGGGCTGAGCAATATGGACAAACAATTAGTTCTTGGTAGTTCTCTGTGATACACAGTATACATCTGCATTTTCCGCAATGTGGGATACATTTTTTGTTGTAAGTCAAAGCCGTGTGTGAAATGCCTGAAGCACTTTTAACAACCCTCTAAACCCCAAAAGATAACAGTGGGTTTGAAAGGCATTTGAAAACGACATCATTTACAATAGTAAGAAACAGTAAGAACAGAAAGCACTGTCTGAACTTTTTGATGGTCCAATGGTAATCATATGTGAATTTTGTTAGGAAAACCAACCAAATCAGTATGTTTAAAATCACTATTATCCATCTGGGAATTATGGATATTAAGCTGGGCAGAACAGCAGGCTGCTCTTACATTGAGTAGACTTTATGCTGCAGTCATAAACAAATTCACAGTAAGTAAATGTAAAATGTTACAGATGCAACAAACTCCTAAAAACTGTTTGGGGTTCAGAGGGTTCTGTTTTAACTCTCTAAAATGTATTTGTTGCATTTTATATTGATAGGTTATTGTCAGATTAGCACTGCGTCTCCCTTTATGCTGCAAGAGAACTTATGAGTAAGTGGTACCAGGTTTGCGTGTGAGAGTGTGAGGGAAAGCTGCAAACACTGCCACCTCTTTCTGGAATGAACGGGTCATATAAAGCAACATGAAACTATAAAAATAAAAAAAGATATGATCTCGTTTGACAATGTATCAATATATCGTAAAACCTCCTATACTGCTCAGTCCTAGCTGAGTTTTAGCTATATGTCGGAACAGCCTTTTAATATGGGTTCGCCCATTCAGCTATTGACTATATATAATAAGCAACATAAAGCCCTATAATTGTGCTCTGTCTGACTATGTCTTTTTTGAGAGGCTATTAATAGAGTGCATGTTAAAAACCTGTACAAACGAGAATGCTTCTATCATGAAAATGGTAAATAGTCAATATATAAAAGATGAATGTAGCTTCTAGGTCAGAAAAGTGAGGTATGAAAATCTGCCTTCCTTCTAATCCAGCCATCTTTTATATACACTCTATGGACTGGTACTACATCCGTCAACCTAACAGGGTAGTCTAACTGTGCAGTTAGTTCCTACCTGAAGCACCATGGTAGGGTTGGCTAAAGAAAGCTTCTCCACAATCTTGCTATAGCAGTCCTGCATCATGGCTTGGTCTTGACTGGAGTAGGCTGACAGCTCTTCTGGAGGTCCTCCTTGCAATCCACTGTCCAGCTGCTCCTCCTCCTCCCCAATCAGGTCCTCTCTCTGCATGCTTCCAAAGAAGGTGGGCAGACCTGATGGCAATTTGCTTCCTGTCAACACATTTCATCAACTATTAACAGATCTGCAGTATTTATATTGCGTTGTATAATTAAAGGTGAGTTAAGCCATTCTTAAACTCAACAGCCAAACGCACACCTTCCTTTAGGCCCTTTCAAAAGTCTTGTCTACGAATTTATGGATACATTTTTGAGAAAAGAGAAACATGTGTGGAACCGCATGTCTCTTTCTACTAGTTGAAGCAAAACATACATAATGTAAAACTTAACAAACGAACATAATGGAAGGACACAAACAAAAGGAGTAAAAACTTGCAAGATTTGCTTTTTCTTGCTGGGAGACCAACTGCAAACATGACTCTTTTCCAGGAGGATTCCAGAGTCAGTGTCTGTGGTGTCCTGCTGCTGAGGTTGTGTGCTTGAATGGCTTACTAAAATTAAGGACACTAAATTGATTTTCATTTTGATGCAACATCATCATTAAGATTATTTCTTGGGCCTTTAGCCTTTGTCAAAGGGACAGTTGAAGAAAGAAAGATGAGAAGGAGAGAGAGAGGGGATGAGACACAGCAAAAGGTACAGGCTGGAGTCAATCCTTCCAATGGTGATCATTTGCTCCACTGATAATTGTAGTAAAATTAAACATTCCATTTTTTGAATTTGCATAAAGTCATAGGAATTAATTACTTCAAGTCAAATGGATGAGCAAGTGAAAAGGAATTTTTGAGACAATGAATTGCACAAACTCAGGTCAGCAGAATTCAAGAATACCTGCATTCTGAGCCTCCCCTGCCAGGGAAAGTGAGCCTACAATGGCGGGGTAGAGGATAAGATGTGGGGAGTCCTGGGCAACTCGACACAGCAAGCTGCATATGCTCTGCCGGATATATGCCTCTGGATGATTGAGACGGGAAAAGAGCTGGGGGATGATACCTAAAGAGGACAAAAGTGAACATTATATAAAAAAAAGTAGCAGGTCCAGGTTATGCCAAAAAAATGATTACTTCATACAATGTGTAGTCAGACCTTGTTAGAGAGCATATATGTTGACAGCTTTTCTTAACAGCTACAATTGAAAGATAGGATAGGGCAGACACTAGTCACGGACAGTAAAGGACACAAAAAATGCTTAGCATTAGCAAGAAAAGTGAATCCTTTGGAATTATCATTTATGTATAAATTTGTCCCAAAATATGGCAAAGCCAACTGTGTCTTTTTTAACTACTAATAACTACATGCCCATATTGGAGACATCAAACAGTTTGGCTGACTGAAATCGAGAGTTACCAAACCAACAGCCCAATCACTGAAATGCAAGGTGTGTATTACAGCAATTTTTACTTGAACATTAAACATTTAAAGTTTGTTCTGAGTTTGCCTTTTACAACAGCGCCTGTTGACATGAACCATGTCTTGCAAATCTTATAGTGAAGAAATTTTGACTTTCATTAAAGTGGAACGGGTTATAAATGAGTTTCAGAGAATTTAGATATTCATCTGACCACAGTGAGACAAACAGTCTATAAATGGATGCAGCTTAGTACTGAGGCTACTTTCGCTAAAAGAGAAAACCCAGCAAAAGTAATTCTATAGGCACAATGTAAAAAGTAGAGGTAAACAAGAAGCCCAAAATAAACAGCTAAAGCTTAATGTTTCTACCATACCCAAAACATTAATCGTGCATAGGTCCATGATACAAGGCCACAGACGCTGTTGCTCTGCAAAACCATGTCTGATGTTTGCCAAAGAACAGCTTCACACATCACAATGTTATTGGAAAATGTTTTTTTGTTTTGTTACAACACTACAAATGGTGCAAAAAGGCCAATGCATACCAGCATAAAAATAACATCCTACAGGTGAGATATGATGGAAGGGAGCTTCATGATCAGGGGCCCCTTTGCTGCCACCGAGACTAGATTACTTGCCATCTTCGGGAGTAAATTAATTCCAAGGTTTAGGAAGGTACTTTAGAGATCGTTTCAGGCTGACTGTCTGCTAACTGAAGCTCAGTAGCAGCCGGTGATGCAGCAGGACAATGACCTTAAACATGTAGATGTAAATCTACTATGAAATGAATTCAAACAAGAACGTCTGCCCTTTTAAAGGGGACATGTCAGAGCTTACGCAACAGAAACATCCTCAAGAGAGCTGTAATATTACGACTTACGAGTTAAAGTTACTGCTGCAAAAGGAGTTACGAACCATTATTAAATCTCTTTTAATTTCACTTACAGCACTCTAAATGTATGAATGCTAAAGTCACAAAAGATTGTAACTGTTTGCATGTTTGTAGCTTGATGACGATGTGTTTGCCCATAGATTACACAACATTTTCTGACCAATAAAGCAGAAAACCAGGAAATTCCAAAGTGTTCACATGCTTTTTCTTGCCACTGTGCATGAAGACATAACCACACATTTTCAGATAGTATCTTCTGGAAAACCTTGATGGTGTTGGACTCAGAGGGAAAGCCTGCTCACTGTCTCACTTCCACACACCTGGCAAGTGTCTGAATGAAGTGGGTGTGAATTTTGGATTGTCAGTTTTGGAAAAATTGCAGAAGTTGTTGTATATAGCTTCTTGGAAGGGTGGAAGGTTTCCTCAGCTGTTTAACTGTCTAACCAGCACTTGTGATAGACGCCTAATGTTCCACAAGAGGGATCTAAAGGTAGAGAGTTAATAACCTACAAAAACACCGAATTGACTGACCAATTTCAATTGCAAATCTAATTACACTTCTGTGCACATGGGATGCAGGATAAAAAAAAACAGAACACAACCAACACTGTTTGCATGCAAAGAAACAATTAGTGTATGCACATTTTGCAGTGTGACATACCCCTCCAGGGTGCTGTAGGGGTCGAAGCTAAACCCAGCTCAAGCCCCTCCCTCAGTTCACCAGCATGCTTCACCAGCAGACGTAGGAGACGCAGGGTAGCCATGACGATTACATCGTCATTGCTCTGTTTGCTATTGTGATAGGACAGCAGGAGTTTGGGGTCATCCTCATCTACAGGGACCTAAAACACACAACAGACAGTCAGGATGAAGGACTGACCAGAAGGCTACCCTTATTCCCAGTCATGGTCCTCAAACAGCAAAATACTGCTTTTTGTCTTCAGGTTTATACAGCGAAGTCCCTAACAATCAAGCAGATGCTGTCTCCACGTCTCACCTGTCCTGCATTGAGTTTAAGGAAGGTAAAATAGGCTTGGCAGGAGACGCGGTACAGTCCAAAGATGCGGTCCACCACCTGTCTCCAAACTCGAATCAGACCATCTGTGACAAGCTGGCCTGCCTCTCCCAGCCAGGGGCATGAGCCTGTGAGCTGCCGCCAGATCACGTCAACCATGTCGTCCCCATCGTCTTCCTGCTGCAGAGCCATGTCCTCATCCTGACACACAACAGAACAGTAGGTCAAAACAATCTGCACTGCTCACCCAATACCTGTTAATGAAAAGTTAACACACAGGTGTATATTTATGTTTATCATTGATATCGTTAAATTTACATTTATATTTATATTTATCCCTTTTGGGACAGTCCAGGACCAACCAATGAAATAAAAGTGAGAGTTTGCTTCTTGCAATAATAATAATTACAATTAAACCGTCAAATGGTTAGCTACCGTTCATTTCAGTTGCTGCTGATAATGCCAGTTACCACAAGTGCTACAAGGTTTTAGTGTACAAAAGCTGAAACACAATCTGTCGAAACATCCAGTTTAAGTCCATTACATACAGGTGGAGGCATGCAGAGTTTTTGACTGCTTAGTTCGT